>NC_022014.1:79327804-79337923 GCF_000317375.1 Microtus ochrogaster
GCCTGGGCCTGGGATATGAGTCCCTACCTAGCTTAACAACAACAAAGGACATATGAGCCTTTCTGCAGGTTTTTCAAATGCCTTCAATGTCTCCATGTAATCTGGCAGCTACCCACCGAGCGCTGAGAGCCTTCTGTTTGCACATCCGTGTTACAAACACCATCCTTGCACTAGCTCTTGTAATCCTAACGTTAAACTGGGAGTGGGGACCAGCTGTTGTCTCCCTTCCGAGGCAGAGGAAGTACTGGTTCCTTCGGTTGTCCTGAGTCAACACAGCTGGCTCGGAGGAGGCACAGCTGAGGCTCGAGCCTCTGCTTCGCCAGCCAGCGAGAGAGCGCAGGAGTCGGCTGGCTCCCAGCGCTGCCAGCCTGACTCCCGAGCAGGCCGTTCTGAAAAGCAGGTTATGTTTATGACAACCGTCATGACTGAAACGCGGACGGAATCAGAAAAGAGGCTAAATGACT
Organism: Microtus ochrogaster; assembly: GCF_000317375.1. NCBI lineage: Eukaryota > Metazoa > Chordata > Mammalia > Rodentia > Cricetidae > Microtus > Microtus ochrogaster. Next base: position 79,328,269 of record NC_022014.1, read on the forward strand.
CTCACTCCCGTGCCTGGCGTGTATTGACAAGTTAGCATGAATTCAGTGAAATTTGTAACTCCCCAATTATATTCAACCCAAGGCAGCTAAGCAAAGATGCCAATAATAGCCCAGTGCCCTGCCGCAGCTCACAGAGTCTCTCCCTGGAGGGAGGACGCCGGATGAAGAGAGGAAGAAGGCATGAGGATCCCTCCCACGATGGTGTGCTCTTGGTTTAACTTCCTCATTCTAGGCTTTGTGCCCTTCCTGGGAATGGACTGCTCAGGTCCTCCAAATTAGTGTTTCCTGGCCCTGGAGCAGAATTGAAAAGACCTATGTATTTAAATAATAAGAGATGGAGTCTCACTGTGCAGCTCTGGCCGTTCTGAAACTCATTATGTAGACCACGCTGGGCTAAAAAAAATTTTTTTTAAATCCTGTAAATAAATTATTTAAATGCCATGCTATGTGTTTTTCTTCATTTAAAAACTAGTCTGATTATCTTATTATTCATATTTTTTCTATGAAATAATGTCCTCTGTCCCTTTTCTTTTTTGTAGGGGGCTTAAAGACAGGGTTTCTCTGTGTAACAGCCCTGGCTGTCCTGGTGCTCACTCTGTAGACCAAGCTGGCTATGAACTTCCAGAGATTCTCCTGCCTCTGCCTCTGGACTGCTAGGATTAAAGGCGTGCGCCACCACTGCCTGGCCCTTTGTCCCTTTTCTGTAATGCTATTCACATTTTCTTTTTTTAAAAATATTTATCTATTATGTATACAATATTCTCTGTGTGTCTGCCTGCAGGCCAGAAGAGGGCACTAGATCTCATTTCAAATGGTTGTGAGCCACCATGTGGTTGCTGGGAATTGAACTCAGGACCTTTGGAAGAGCAGGCAATGCTCTTAACCACTGAGCCATCTCTCCAGCCCCCTATTCACATTTTCTTATTGGTTTTCAGAATTCTTTAGATATTAAAGACATTAGTCACCACTTACAGGAAAAGTTTCTCTTTTAAGTGATTGTTCTCTGTTGCTGGTATTTGCCTCTGCTAATGTTTAAGATTTATTGATTTGTGTGTTTATCGGTGTGAGTGTATTTCTGTGGGAGTGGATGTGTGGGTGAGCACAGCAACGGAGGCCAAGGGCATCCAGGGTCTTCCACAACTCTCTGCATAGATAGCCCTTTTATGTTTGTCTGAGACAGGCTCTAACCGTGTAGTCCTGGCTAGCCTAAAACTCACTATGTAGACCAGGCTGGCTCCAACTCAGAGATCTGCCACCTCTGCCTGTGGTGGGACTAAAGGCCGGTACCACCACCTCCTGTTTTGCCCATCCCTTTGAGGCAGGCTCTTACCCTAGATTTGCTTGAGCAGGCTGGAAGGCAGCGAGTTCCAGGGACCCTCTACCTCTGTTCCTCCCTGGAGCTGGGATTATACGTATAAGTAATGATGGCCAGCTTGCTAGTGGCTGCTAGGATCCACACTCTGGTCTTCAGGATGGCACCAGGGCTCTTAGCCACTGAGCCCCAGCCATTAATTTTTATTTATCCTTATTTGTGAGAATCTGTGTAGCCCAGATTGAAACCCCAAATCACCATGTAGCCAAGGGTGACCTGGAACTCCTCATCCTCCTGCCTCCATCTCTCACACTGCCGGTGAGCCACCATACCCAGCTTCTAGTATTTTCTTTTCAATGCTTACATCATTGAACCATCTGAGTTTTCTCCCTGGTGGAGATCTAATTGCTCCAATAACATTTCCTCAGTAATTCATGTGATTCAAAACGTCAACTATACCATAAATTCCTAGATTTTATTCTTTTTTCATTTATCTATTTGTTTTATTATTTTATTTTATTTGAGACAGATTTTTCTCTATGTAACAGCCTTGGCTGTCCTGGAACTCACTCTGTAGACCAGGCTAGCCTTGAACTCACAAAGATCCACCTACTTCTGCCTCCCGAGTGCTGGAATTAAAGGTGTACGCCACCACTGCTGGGCTAGATTTTATTTTATTTTTTTAAATTTTTTTTAGGTGCATTTTGTTTTGAGTTTTCTTTGGGGACAAAAGATACATGGCTCAGACTGGTCTCAAAATGGAGATCTTCCTGCCTCGGATTTGAAATCTCCAGGGATACAGATGCATTTTGACTTGTCAGGTGCTCTTGCTCTTTAAACTTGTGCTTATGGCCAGCAAGATGGTTCAGTCGGTAAAAAAAGGCTGCTGTTAAGCCAGAGGACCTGAGTTTGATCCCCAGAATCCACATGGCAGAAGGAGAGAACCAACTCCTGTAAGTTGTCCTCTGACCTCTACACGCATGGTGGTACTTGCACGCATACACACACACACCCCACACACACACACAGAATAAATAAGTATAATTAACATTTTAAATTTTGCCCTTGCAACTATGAATTGAATTCCCTGAGCAAAGGGGTTTGAAATCAGATCCTCTGAGAGTAGGGGACATCGTGACAGGAATCTTGCCTCCTTAAGGGATGGAGCATGAAACACAACTCTGGTGTGGGGGGACCGAAGGGCCTGGTTGTAATCCTGGTGCTGACTTTGATGTGGTAGCAGAGTGAAGCTCAAGGCCAGGAAGAAGATCCCTAGACTTCACAGGCAGGAGCAGGAGTGGAGGAGGGCCAGGCCAGTGGGAGCACGCTGGATGGATCAAATGCAATTAGGACCACTCTCTTCACAGCTGACTGACAGAAGGAGGGAGTCAGCCAGGCCACTGGACTGATGGAATCACCATGGTAACCAGAAAAACCCAGCTGCCTCCTACCTCCTGGCCTTGGCTCTACCTAGTAGGTGTTTAGGGTGCTCAATAAATCTACGGTGAACAAATGCATAAAGAACTAACTCCGAGAGTGTCAGGGAATGCCACCCCCGAGTCCCAGAGAAGGAAAGCAAAGGAGGCTGAGTGTACCCTTGAGGCCCCCATGAGCCTCTCTGACGTGAATCAGGCACAACCCACAAGTAGCACTAATTCGTATCCCTTCCTCTAGTACCCACAACCCCCTTCCAGCCTCCCACCTAGCAACACACCGAGGGTAGGTCCGAGAGAGTCGAGGGCTTTGAAGCAGGGCTGTGGACAGCGGGGAGGCCACGGTGAGGGCCCCAGATGGCACAGCACAAGAGGAGCTCTCCTGTGAGGTGGGAGGGTGAGCTGCCTGGGTTTTGCCGAGGTGAAATTAGCTTGGAGGATTTGTGAAGCATGAACCTCATTTGCAAAAACGCCTGCGTGGGCTTGGTCTGTAGGCAACCCCTAGGCCATTTTCTCGGTTAATAATTGATGTGGAGGAGTCCAGCTCGGCGGGCAGTGCCGCCCTGGGCAGGGGGCCCTGAGTATGTAAGAAAGCAGTCTGAACAAGGCAGGTTCCTCCGTGGCCTCTGCATCAGCTCCTGCCTCCAGCTTTCTGCCCTGAGTTTAGATAATCTGTCACCTAGTTCACTGGGAATCTCAGGGACCTTTGGTGAGGCAAGTGTCTTTACCCTCCAAACCATCTTTGCCAGTCTGGGGCTACTCCATTTCTTCTTTTTCCTCTTTTCATGTGGTGTGTGTGTGTGTGTGTGTGTGTGTGTGTGTGTGTGTGTGTGTGTGTGTGTGTGTGTGTGTGAGATAAGCCCGTTTCTATGGGTGCTTGTGGATGTAGCGGTCCAAGTTTGGCTTATGAAATTATGTTCCACTAATCTTCAGCCTCAGTAATCAAGGCAGGGTTTCTCCATCAAACCCAGAGCGTGCAGACATAGTTTAGTTAGCGGGCTTGCTTGGGGATGCCTATGTCTGCCTTCCTTCAAGGCTGGAATTACAAACTGCCATGCCCAACTGGCAATTATGTGGGTTCTGGGTGTGGGTCCTCACACTTGCAGGACAAGTACTTTAACCTTTGAACCCCCCACCATCACCCCCCACTTTCACCCCACACCCCAAGCTGTTCTTTTTGTTGTTGTTGTTGTTGTTTGAGACAAGGTCTTATCATGTAACTCTCTAACTGGCTTAGAACTCGTTATGAGATCTACCGGCTTCTGCCTCCCAAATTCTGGGATTAAAGGTGTGCGCCACCGCCGCCCAGCTCAGGCTATTCTTAAAGATACAGAAAACTAAACTGACTGAAGAGGTGACACTCTCCTTTATCTTGTCTAACCTGGCTAACCGGCAAGCCCTCAGGCACCTCCTGTCTCTGGGTTTTAAACACATTCTATGCCTGGCTTTTATGTGGGTATTTGACTCTCAGCTCTCCTCCCAACCTGTTTTCTTATGGTTATTTATTTTTATTTTATGTGCATTGGTGTTTCACCTGCACGTATGTCTGTGTGAGGGTGTTGGATCCTCTGGAACTGGAGTTACAGGCAGTTGTGAGCTGCCATGTGGGTGCTGGGAATTGAACCTGGGTCCTCTGGAAGAGCAGCCAATGCTCCTAACTGCTGAAACATCTCTCCAGCTCCCTACTTTCTTAAGTTTCATTAGATAAGATCTCATTGTAGTTCAGGCTGGCCTGCAACTCACTATGAATGCCAGGTTAGAATGATCCTCCTGCCTCCACCTCGCTAGTGCTGGGATTATAGACCGCACAACCATGCTCAGTTTTCTGTGGGTTTTAAAGAGAGTGGGGATCTAGGCCAAGCTGAGCTAGAGCTGTATGACAAAGCAGACCAAGGAGGCACTCATCTGGCCTGGCAGAACAGGCCTCTAGCTAAACTTTTCTTTCCTGCCCACCAGTTCCCAACAAACAGACATGGAAACTTAATATAAATTATAAATACTCAGCCGATAACTCAGGCTTATCACTAACTAGCTCTTACATTTCTATTAATCTACGTAACAGCTTATGGCTTTACCCATCCATCCTCCAGCACGCCTTGTTCCCCCTGCATCTCCTGGAGGCCTCTCTTATTCTCCTTCTTCCCAGTATCCTATTTGGTTATCTCACCTATCTTCCCCTGGCTACTGGCCAACCGGCCTTTTATTAAACTTTCTTTTATTGAGTCCTAGTGACAAATCCTCACAGTGTACAAAAGGGTCATTCCGCAGCACAGGCTATAACACCAACTGGTGCTGGAGCTGGATTGTCTCAGATTCAAGACTTACCTGGACTACAGAATGGCTTCAAGAACAGGATACATGATTTCATGGTCACAGACCTTAGATGAGAACCTATTTCAACCATTTTCCTAAACCAGTAAACTTCTGTTTTCTAAATACAAAGCCCAGGGGCTGGAGAGATGGCTCAGTGGTTAAGAGCATTGGCTGTTCTTCCAGAGGACCCTGGTTCTTTTCCCAGTGCCCACATAGCAGTTAACAACCATGTGAATCTCTCTCCTGGCCTTGAACACTGCATACAGGCGATGCACAGGCAGACATACACATATAACACCCTGTACACAAAATAAAATAAATAACTCATGTAGTTAGACCGACATGATTGTGGCCTCACTCTCCGTCAAAGAAGCTGTTTCTATTTTTGTTTTCAGCCAATGGAGGCCATTGCAGAGGTTCACAGAGGTCAAAGGGCAGAGAATAAGTGACCGTGGGGTGCCCAGTCCAACTGACAAGTGAACAACGGAATTCCATCTAAAGCTCAGGGAAGGTCATGGAAGAGGGAGTTTTCAGAAAGGTTGTCAGAGCCAGAGGACCAGGAAGACGGCTGCTAGATCGTGTCTTGTAGACACAACAGGGGACATCACACCCATTAAATTTCCAACAATATGGCTGCCTAAATGTGACCTGCAATGACACCAGCTGTTTGCTAATGTGGACGCCAGAAATGTCATATGGGGAGGAGCTCGAGCCTAGCAGGGAGCTGGAGGGGGAGAGGGAAGGGTGAGAAATACGGTCAGTACTCATGAAGGAAATTCTTTTTAAAAAGGATTAAAATGTAAATACAAAAGAAGTTAAAAAGAGAGCCAGGTGTGGTGACACCTTTAGTCCCAGCGCTCAGGAGGCAGAGGCAGGCCACCAGCTGTGAGCTGGAGGTTGGCTTGGTCTACATGACAAGTACCAGGCCAACACGATGAGACCCTGATGGGAGGAGGGGTAAAAAGAGAGTGGAGTGGCTCGCATCTGGAGCCCTAGGTTCAATCCCCTGAGCATTGCGAAGGATATTTAACAGTTATCCCCGCTGTCTCTGGACCTGATGAACTTAGTCACCTGGACACCGAAGGTCATCAAGACAGACACCCTGCCCCTGCCCACCACACTCAGATACACACCAGCCGCCCACACAGCGCTCCATTCAGAGGCCACTCACACTCACGTGCACACTATATGCATACCCACACCACATACAGCACCTTTTTGTTTACACTCGTATCCTTTAGTGTTCTCTCACACACGTGCACACTGGTTCACACCTCTTGTCTTTTCAAACCACAACCTTTTCACTATTCCTGCATCCTTGGCTAGCTCGGGAACAATGCTGAGGGCAAAGGGGTGTCTCTCTGCTGTGCCTCCCTGCCTCAGGCAGCTCCGGGGGACATTAGAGCCCGGCGGCCATCGCGGAGGGGAGGCGACGAGCCGGGCAGAGACCGCCAGGGGGCGCCCCTCGCTTGCCTTCGCCTGGTCTACGCTTGAGCTCGGAATAGAGGTTGGGTAGGGGGAGAGCGAAGTGCAAGCCGAGCCGAGGAGATGAGAGAAACGTCCTGGGGAATCCGGATACAGTGGGACGAGGGACCCGCGGCTCGGCTTTGGCAGCCTGCTGGGTGCCCTGCGCGCCCCAGATCTGTAATCGCTCTGGGTTCTTCTTAGGGAGGTCAGTGGCTAACTATGGCCTCGCTGGCGGCGTTCTCACAATCCCAAAGCCCGGGTGCAAACAGTTGCAGTCCCTGGAGCTGCCCAGTGGCAGCTCCCAGCGCGCTTCCCCAGCCCAAGCGTAGGCCCCGACGCGCTCACTCTGTCCATCTGACCCTGCAGGCATGCTTCCACAGCTCAGTTGCAGCTCCCAGCGCGCTCCTGCAGCCGGGGTGCAGCCCCTGGCGCGTTCCTGCAACACAAACGCTGCACGAACTGAAAGGCAGGGTCCCCAGGGCTCCTGTTCCCAGACCGTGACTCAGCGCTTTCGCGTGCAGGGCAGCAACCCGGCTGGCAGAGTTTGGCGGCGGCGGGTTCAACCCACCATGAGGACCGGGGGCACTGGCTTCAGGCAGAGGGCTGGTGAATCCGGTCGCTCTGCAGGTTCACTAACCCAGCGGGGGCCTTCAAATAACCTGTCAGTGTAGGTAGCCGCGAAAACAGCGACAGCAGAAAGCCTTTCTGCCCCCACTAAGGTTGCAGAAAAGAAAGTTTCTTTGAAAATTTGGGGTTCACAACGAGTCTGTGTGATGCGGGTCCCTGGAGGGACAAAGACTGTGGGGATGGGCTAGAGGGGAAGCAATCACAGCTGCATGGCTGACCAGAGAGGCACAGATGTAGCATGGGTTTTCGAAGGACGGGAAGATGGTTCCAAGGAAGACATCCACTATGTGGGAAGTAGGCTGTGTCTCCAGAGGAGAGAAATCAGGCCTCAGCTCCGACTGCGGTAAGGCGCCTCAGAGGGGCAACTAAGGTACCAGCATGCGGCTTCACTAAGGCTGGAACACAAGTGCTCCAGGCGCAAAGGGAGGTGGCCGACAGAGATGAGCAGGGGTCTCCAGAGCCGCTGAATAGGGGCGGGGTGCAAGAAGGGCTTGGCATGAGCTGGTGAAGGCCAGGTTTTCTCCTCCCCAGCAGAGGGCTTATGGATCCTACCAGTGCGGTAGGAAAAGGGAGGCCTTATTCCCTTGATTGAGAACCACCCCAAGGCAGGGAGTACAGGAGCCCCAGTGCACTCTTGGGACCAAGGTTTGGTTTTACTGAGCGTGTTTAAGTGTGCCCTGAGTACCCGCAGAAGAATCTTCCAGCCTGAGGTTTGTCGAATGAATGAATGAATGAATGAATGAACGAACGAATGAGCAGAGAGGCCAAAGAAAGATGTGTGTAGCTGTCAGAGTACATGACCTGGAAGGACATCACATACAACCAGGTGTCTTTTTTTTTTAATAAATAAATAAATAAATAAATAAATAAATAAATGCTGCTTTAGTATTTTATGATTGTTCAGAATTGTCTTTGTATGTAGCCCAGGCTAGCCTAACTCATAGTCTTCTTCAGCTACCATACACCACCAGGCCCAACGAATAGGAGCTTTACAATACAGCCAGGAGAGAGAGCTGGGCTGGGCAGTGAGGCATGGGGTCCACACTAGGACAAGTCCCCACTGACTGCCCAGCTGAAATCCCTGGTGCTGCTCTAGTTTTGCTGATCGGTCACTGAGCCTTGTACCCAGGCCCCCACTCCACTGTGTGACTCCAGGCAGGTACCACGGGGAACCAGGCACTGCCCCTGCCCACCTCGAGCTCCCCTGCAAGGGAGACATGCAGTCTGCCACTGAATGGAAAGGAAAGCGAGACAGATGTGCACACAGTACCAGGGTGCCCAGAAGCCAGCCCCATCTATGCTGGAGTCCTCATCTCTCTCTGCATCTCAATGTCTGCCTCTGTAGGTGACACAGGAGTCCCCTGCCCCGAGACTAAAGCGCCCTGCTTGTTTCTAAGATGCTGCATCCCTGCTCCAGACCAGCAGGAACTTTCTGTCTGGGAATCTGGGCCTACAGCTCATCGAAACCTGTCTTGGAGCCTGAGGTCTGCCAGAGGCCTGGGCAGCTAATTGGTGAGCTCCCGGAGCTTAGAGGACTCGGTAGGACCTTCCTCCAGAAGCGTGAGCTGCAGACTGTAGCCCGGAGCCCTAAGGTGCCTTGTGCCTCAGTAGAGGACAGAAGACAGACAATGTCCGACTCTTGTGACCTTGAGGTGTTGGGGCGACTTTCAGGATGAAGTAAGAAAGGTGAGGGTTGTCCCCAAAACTGAGCTATAGAACCAGCAGATAAAGGTTCAAGACCCCGGGGGAGGGGGCTATAGAAGCCACAAGAACTATAGAAAGAAAAGAAAGGGGAAGGGAGGAGGAGAAGGAAGGGGGTCAGTCCAGCGGGGCCCTTGTGGTGGTGCATTCAGCACTGAGGAGGCAGAGGCTGGGTGACCTGCTTGTGTGACTACTGGTCAGTGTGTGTATGTGTGCGCTCGTGTGTGTGCGCGCACGTACACATGCATGGACCTGTGTGCTAGGGAATTGGGGACAGTGTTTGAAGTGTTCTTACCTGACAGGGTCCTTTACCCCTGTGGGGTAGCCAGCAGTGCTCTGGGCACACCTCCTAGATACACCTCCCTGCCTCCCGGCTCTGCTTTTCTCTTTGCCTTTCTGCCGAATACCCATGCAATGCCCATGCCTACTCTTTCATGGTCATCTCGGTGTGGTCCACTCAAACATGGCACATAGCCTACATGTGCAGGTCTTTTCCCAAACCCAGCCAAATGAAAGGCAGAGGGGGAGAGAGAGAGAGAGAGAGAGAGAGAGAGAGTGCTACGCTACAAAAGCCTCTTTCAAGAATGTTCATAAAAGCTTGTTTACAATAGCCCCACACTGGAAGCAACCCAGACAGCCATCAAGAGGAGAATGGGTAAACAAAGCGAATACTACTCAGCTATAAATAGGAACAAACGAGAACCGGTAAGATGGCCCCTTGGGGAGAGGTGCTCGATCACAGCATGAGACTGCTAACCCGGGGTCAATCTCTGGAACCCGCATAAAGGTGGAAGGAGAGAAC
>NC_022014.1:79338033-79340054 GCF_000317375.1 Microtus ochrogaster
ACACACACTCTCTCTCTTACACACACACACACTCTCTCTCTCTCACACACACACAAACACACACACTCTCTCACACACACACACTCTCTCTCACACACACACAAACACACACACACTCTCTCTCTCTCACACACACACTCTCTCTCTCTTACACACACACACACTCTCTCACACACACACAAACACACACTCTCTCTCTCACACACACACACACTCTCTCACACACACACACTCTCTCACACACACACAAACACACACACACTCTCTCTCTCTCACACACACACTCTCTCACACACACACACTCTCTCTCTCACACACACACATTCTCTCTCTCACACACACAAACACACACTCTCTCTCACACAAACACACACACACACTTAGCTCCCTCAAACAAACAAAGCTGGTCGACCTCATATCTGAGCATTTGATTTATATGACCTGTACTTCAGTGAAGAATGAAGAGGACCCAGGGGAAGAGAATAGAAGCGGGGGAGGCAATGGCATCAGACAGATTTCAACAAATCTGAGCTGAGATGAGGACGGGGCCTGCAGTGACGTCGCAGCACAGAGGAAAGGACTCCTTCAGGAGGGGTAACAGAGAGAAGTCACGTGGTTTTCTCCCTAGACTCTGTAACAGGTCACAACACAGATCTGGAGTGTGGGTCCTGGTCCACACCCCACCTCCCCACTTAGTCCTTACAGCCCACTCCATGAAGGTTTATTCTCCAGAGCATTTGGGCCAGGCTCTGGGCCAAGTCATGCTGGGTGCTCTGGGTGGGAGGGATCAGACGCCCGTATGACAAGGCTGCTAAGTGCATCCAGAGATGCAAGACCTCAGACTCATTCCTTCAGGCAGTAACCTTCGCCCCAGGTTCCACCCTTCTAGGAATATGCTTGGTCTGCCTGTCTGTTGATTTGTTTGTTTTTCAAGGCAAGGTTTCTCTGTGTAGCCCCAGTTGTCCTGGGACTTGCTTTGTAGACCAGGCCAGCCTGGAACTCAGCGATCCATCTGCCCCTCCTCCTAAGTGATGTTTTCTTTTTGTTGTTGTTGTTTTGTTTTGTTTGTTTTTTTGAGACAAGGTTTCTCTGTGTGTCTTTGTCTGTCCTGGAACTCACTAACTCATAGAGATCCGCCTACCTCTGCCTCCTGAGTGCTGGGATTAAAGGCGTGCGCCGCCATTCCCTCCCCCAAACGCTGGTTTTTGTTTGTTCAAGATTTCTTTATTTATTATGTATACACACACAAGAAGAGGGCACCAGATCTCTTTACATATGGTTGTGAGCCACCATGTGGGTGCTGGGACTTGAACTCAGGATCTCTGGAAGAGCAGTGCTCTTAACCTCTGAGCTGTCCATCTCTCTAGCCCTCTATACCAGGTTTTTGAAGTGCTGGGGTCTGGAGTCCCCGTCCTCATGCAGGCAAGTGAGCCCCAGCCCAGTCCCAGCACAAACGATCCATTTTTCCAAGGCTGGATTTCATTTGTTGCTTTATCTTCCCAAATCCTGTTGGGAAAGGCCTGGGAGGAACCAGATAGAACAAGCTAGGTAGACAATACATCTATGACCCACTGCCAGCTCCGGGGACCACTGCACACCCGAGTTAGGGGTGACCCAGTAAAATGACTCTTCTTTACCAGATGTGGGTGTTCTGCCTGTCCGGGGCTGTTCTGTGTGGAACTGGGTGCCTGGCTCCCCCAACCCTTCCCACTCTGTCCTGTTGTCTCACAAGCTCCTCCTTCAGAAGAGACAAGTGGAGTCTCTGTGCTTGAACATTTGAGCAAGGTAGGGAGGCTAGGCAGTGGGGGGAGGGTGGCCGGCCGTGCATCACTCTCCTTATAAATGATTTATGCCTCTCCGGTCCAACAGATGGGCTGTGCTTAGCTAGTTTCTTCCTCCCTTGCTTTCCAGCTGAGGCCCTCCTCAACGCCCTGCTTCCTCCAATAACACCCGGAGTGGTGTGTGTGTGAGTGAGTGTGTGTGTGAGTGAGTGTGTGTGTGAGTGAGTGTGTGTGTGAGTG
>NC_022014.1:79340867-79382037 GCF_000317375.1 Microtus ochrogaster
GTGCGCCACCACTGCGCGGCCCAATATCTTACTTAGTGTTGCTATTGCTCTGATGAAACACTATGACCAAAGGCAACCTGGGAAGGAAAGGGTTTATTTCAGCTTCCATAATCCAGGAAGTCAGGGCAGGAACCCCGAGGCTGGAACTGGAGCAGAGGCCACAGAGGGGTTGCTGTTAATGGCTCACTCCTCATAGCTTGCTCAGCCTGCTTTCTTAGAAGCTCCAGGGTCACCTGCCCAGGGATGGCACCACCGACTGTGGCAGCGATTAAGCTTCCTAGGGCTGCAAACCTTTAGTACAGCCCCTCATGTTGTGGTGACCCCAAACCTTAAAATTATGTTCGTTGCTACTTTATAACTGTAATTTTGCTGTTATGAGTCATAATGTAAATATCTGTGTTTTCCGATGGTCTTAGGCTACCCCTGTGAAGGGGTCATTTGACCTCCGCCCCCCCCAAAGGGGTCACAACCCACAGGTTGAGAACAATTGCACTACAGGCTGGGTCCTCACACACAATCAATTAAGAAAATGTACTATAGACTTGCCCATAGGCCAATCTGATGGGAACGTTTTCTCAAATGAGGCTCCCTCTTCCCAAATGACTCTAGACTGTCAAGTTGATATAAAAACTAGCCAGCATACCCACGACCATAGGCACATCGGGCACGGAGGAATCCTCAAGTTCTGTTCTCTGGTACGGTGGAGAGTGGCTAAGTGAGGAGGACTGAGTCGGGCACAGCTCTGTCCTGCTGACCTTGTGGTCAGGGTACAGATTGGGGAACGACCCTACGGGTTTGGATGGAGGAGCTTGAGTGCTGCTCCCGTACAGCAGACCTGCCTTTCGGCCTTTCATGATTTCTCCTCCCTCCTCACCTGGTTCACGTCTCCCACAGATTCTGGGTACGGTGACCTCAGTCAACACTCAAGGCCTCCACTGCCTCTTCCACAGTCAAGGAGCCCAAATATGCAGGGTCAACAAAGGAGTCTCTTTCTTTCTTCTCTAACAAGGCAGTGCTGGCTAGCCTCCAAATTCTCCCTGAGCCTGAGTGCTCTAGCCCCAGACTCTATACCCCTGAGTTAAGCCACAGCTTCCAAAGTTTTGGGGGTGTGCCTAAACTCAGTCTGTGCCCCGGGGAACCACTTGGCATTACCAAAAGCATTTTGCGAAGGCTCCCTTGCTGTTTTTCACCCCAACAATTCATAATTTATTCATTTGTTATTCAGCACTCTGACCACTGTGTTTTATTCCTTCGGTGTAGGACTGGGCAGGGTGGGCAGGTTGTCTACCCCCAGGACTTCGCTGACGAGGAACAGGACATAGGAAACAGACTCCGGTGGGGTCTGAAACCTGCTTTGCCCTCCCTACTTCCCCTTAACCCAGTTCATCTCAGGTACTGTTAGCTTAAGGCAAGTCGGAGGGATAGAGCCCATGGGTAGAGCCGGGCAAGAGGGGAACATTTGGCAATTTCCTGGTCCCAGCTAATTCCGTGGACAACCAGCAATGCCGGGAGGGTGGCTGGTGGTTTAGGGTTTTTTTTTTTTTTTTTTTTTTTTTTTTTTTTAGTTTTTTGAGACAGGGTTTCTCCGTAGCTTTGGAGCCTGTCCTGGCACTAGCTCTTGTAGACCAGGCTGGCCTCGAACTCACAGAGATCCGCCTGCCTCTGCCTCCCGAGTGCTGGGATTAAAGGCGTGTGCCACCACAGCCCGGCTAGGGTTTTCTATTGGTTGTTGGTTGGCTGGTTTTGATACAGGCTCTCTCTACAAAGCTCTGGCTATTCTGGAGCTCACTATGTAGATCAGGCTTGCCTCAAACTTACAGACATCCTCCTGCCTCAGGTGTGCACCACCACACCCGGCTAAACCTAAAGTTCTTGGTATTCCAGGCAGTCCCCTATCTAGGTACTAACCAGGCCCAGGCTTGCTTAGCTTCCAAGATCAGTTCGGGCACATTCAGGGTGGAGGCCTTAGCAGAGGTGGGTACAGCCAGGGTGGGCTGACGGGGGTGGCAGCAGCAGGCCCTGTCTGGTTCCTGGGGGGGGGGGCTTGCTTTTCTAGGAGCTCAGTAGAGCTAACCCAGGCAAAGGACCTGGGGCCTCAGAACTCAGACGTCCTCTCTGGCTCAGATAGAGGTGCTATGACCCGAAGAGCAGGTGGGGCCTGGCGCCATGCGGCTAGGACAGCAGGGGCTGGAAAGACCAGCTGAGAAGGCTCTCCTTGTCTCTCTTTGGCTACTGCGAAGCTCCTTGGCTTCTGGGCACCGTCCTTTGAGGTGTCTTTGCCTGATTCTGACGCACGGCAGCAGGGAACATTCAGGTCCCAGCTTGCCCGCCTGTCCAGGTGGCTGTGACCTGCCTCACCTGGAAGAAGCTAAAGGAAGTGGGCACGCGTCCCCTGGGAGGAAGGCAGTAGCCCGCCCCCTCCCCCACCGCGGGCTTCTGTGTACTCCCTCTCCTACTGAGCAAGCAGCTCACACTACTTAGCACAGCCCTGGCCTGGGTGGCCTCCCAGAGTCCCCTCCCCTTCCCAGCATCTTCCCCTCCGGTGTCACCTGTGTTTTCCTTCTCCTCACACAAGAATGTGTCTGCAGGGCCTGGGCTGCTGTCCCATCCCATTGTTAACAAGGCTGTACTTTCACTCCCCACAGGACAGGCCCAGGCCTGCCCCATGGGCCAGTCATCACCCCCTGCTGGAGTCCATGTACACCTGTTCACCTTTGGGTCTCAGCCAAGGTTGGAGCCTGAGCTGCACCTGACTCCTGCTCAATCCCCACTTCCTTCCCGTCCCGCTCCCTCGGCGCTGCCCAGGGATGGGGGTGGGGATCCAGCTCCGTCCTGCGGAGAATCTAGGTTTTTCCCTGGGGACTTCCAGATGAGAGTCACTGGACCCCAAGGTGTCCTGTCCTATAGAACATTAAGTACTCAGGGAGAGAATGGGACGCCCCCAAGCTCAAAGCTTGGGTCCTCTCTTGTGCCCACCTCCTGCCACGTTCCCAGCTGGCATGGAGAAGGTGCATGGAGCAAAGAGAAGCCAGAAAGGCTGGGAGTCTGGGGACTGGGGAAACAGCTTTCCCAAATACTTAAAAATACTGGGTTTCAGCAGGGTATGGTGGCACAGGTGGTACTTGAGAGGCAGAGGCAGGTGGATCTCTGTGAGTTCAAGGCCAGCCTGGTCTACAGAGCTAGTTCCAGGATAGCCAAGGCTATCACACAGAGAAACCTTGTCTTGAAAAATAGAAAAAAAAGAAAAAAGAAAAGAAGAAAGAAAGCAAGCAAGAAAGAAAGAAAGAAAGAAAGAAAGAAAGAAAGAAAAGAGGGGTTCAGGGACTGGTGGCTGCAAAAGAGGAGTTTGAAGCCTCGAACTAAAGACCAGGCAGCTGGGCTGGTGGCACAGGCCTGGCATCGTTGGCACGTTGAAGGCTGCGTCGGGAAGGCCGCAGGTCAAGGCCTGTGTGGAGTGCAGAGTGAGTTCAAGGCCAGAGTTAGCAATTTAGTGAGACCCTGTCTCAAAATAAAAACTTACTCTGTGTGCTGAGTATCTAGCTGAATGGTAGTGTGCGTGCCTGACGTGTGTGAAGTCGGAAGCCCAAGCCCCAGAACAACAACAACAAGCAAATCAAAATATACAAAACAAACCCCTAAGCATTGTGAAGAAACCAGGACCTATATACCACTGAGGAAAATATCCACATACCAGCAGCCATGCAAAACGGTGCCTCAGATAAGCCAATAAATAAAATCCAGACAGGAAACCGCAGTGTGTCTGGCGATCCGATGTGTGTGGGAAGGAAGAGCCTGCCCCGAAGTCAGGAAAGACGGTGATGCTGGCACAGTGTCCTGGACAGTTGGAGCAGCTCTGTGGACTGGGCAGGGTCATGTGTATCTCCTAGTTTTAGGGAAGCACATGTTGAAGTGTTTAGAGATCACGGGCCTCGGGCTTGCTAGCTAGTGCTCAGTGATGCTCCGTTTAGCCTCACTGGTGGGGACCCACGCTGAATCTGTAAAGCAATGAGAGGCAGAGGTTTGGGAGATGGCTTGGGGCCATAAGAGGGCTTGACCTTGTAAGCATGGAGTCCTGAGTATGTGCCCCAAGCACCCATGGCAAAAGCTGGGCATTATTGCACGCGCCTGTAACTCCAGAACTTGGGGAGGGAGGCAGGTCCGTTGCAGGAGAACCTGATGGCCGACTGGCCTAGCCAAAATAGCGAGTTTGAGTTCCGTGAGAGACTCTGTGTCAAGGGAATTAGGCAGAGAACAATGGAGAAAGAGATCCGCCGTCCTGCTCTGGGGAAGACAGGTGCCACCCCCACCCCTCAGGGCAAGCCTTCACAGTACGTGCATACTTAGAAAATCAGTGCTGGGCACCATTCAAGATTCTAGTCTGATTGGTCCAGGGTACAGCCTGAGCATCAGAATCTTCAGGAGTTCAAAGTGAATGTCAAGTGTAGCCAAGGGCACGCCTCGTTCTGCCCGGCAGCATCTTTAGTCTTTGGCCTTGCATTCATCCAGGGGGTGGTTCTGCTTGCCCCAGACACTGCCTCTCTTTCCAGTATATGCTGGGGCAGGCAGTAACTCACCCCACCGTCAACCCAGGGTGTGCCCACCTTGGCCAGGACCGAAGGCTGATCCCAGAGGCTAAGGAGAAGGCAGGAGAGCCTTTGTTCTTTTAGTGCTGTGGTCTGAGAGAAGAAGGGGGCGGGGTAGGTGATGGGCAGACACACAGGGAGGTGTGGAACAGAGGCTTTTCCTGTGTGCTGGGTGAAGGGATAGGCTCTGGGAGGCCCCAACCCGCCTGCCTGCTGTGTGTGAGCCCTTCTGGAATATTTGGAATAATTAGCAAATGAAAACAGAGTGTTCTGCAGGGGAATGCCAGTCTGGCCTCAGGCCAGACTCAAGGACTGAGGGACAAGGGGAATAAGGGACGAGGGGAAAGGGGCCCATGGAGGCTGGGCAGGACTGCTCTGAACAGCACTGGGTGCTGCTGTTCTCTCTCTGGGTGTGTTCCTGTGTGTGCACCTGTGTGCAAGACAGCTGCTCACGGGGAGGGGCGGGGCACGAGGGTCCTACGCAGGGGAAAGTGAGGTAGTGGTGGTAGGGAAATGGGTCCCAGACAAACACATCTGAAGCGAGGGGACTGAAAGGGACAGCCTGAGGGCCACCCGGACATACACACCCTGTGCCTTGGTTTTACTGTCAGAACTCCGGCAGCCTGGAACTTCACAGTCTGGGGGTGGGCATGAGTCTCAGCACTGAGCCTTACTTCAAGGTGGGCTCCTGCCACCCAAGCCTGCATCAGGCCGGGTCTGGTAAACACACGTCAGAGCGGGACGGGAGGCTCCTCTGACCTCCTGCCCTGTCTGTCCCTCCAGGAAAGGGCTAAGGGAGGGTGGTGCTGGAGGGAGTCCTGGGACTCTTGGGCGGGCGAGCCTGGGCAGGCCCTCGTGGTGGGGGATGGCTTGAACCAGGATACAGTGGCCTTTGGAGTCCTTGGGGAGGGGTGGCGCTGACCTTTCTCTGTCTCTTGTTCCTTTGGGCCTGCAGGCCCAGCTCTTCCGTTGTTATGGATGGAGGTACTGAGGTGTGGGATACAAGGGCTCCCGAGAGAGAGCCACCCCTCGGCCCTTTCTTCCCTAGGGATCTAGGTTGAGGGGAGACCTTCTACAAATCTTCTCTGTCCCATTTTTTGGTTATTTCCCTGTTGACATTGGAAAGAAATATGTCAACTTCCGCCTCTCGAAGTTACCACATTTGACTCTGCCTTTCCCCAAAAAAGCTGGAATGATGAACCATGTTCAGGTTTTTAAAAGTTTTATTTTGAAAAAAAAAAATTTATCGTAAAGAACTTTAAATGAAAAAGGTTAAATTGCCCCACGTGGAGGGTAGATATGGATACCAGCCCAGGGGTCAGGGTGGAGCAAGACCTGGTTTCCCCCAGTGCAGACAGGGGCATAGGGTTGTCTTCTTCCTGGTTCCAGTGCTCCGAGCAAGCTGGGCATCCCTCCCAGTTAAGTCTTAGCTATAGCTATATGCACTACGTTAGTCTCTCCCCCCACCTAGCAGCTTGGCTGCCCCTGCCCCAACCACCCTGAACCCCAACTTCCTGTTGCTCTCGTCAGCCTCAATCTCGTTTGCAGCCTCCTCTCTGCCGGCGATGGGCCAGGGAAAAGGCCCCAGAGGCCATAGAGACCATCTCCCTATTTCTGCCTTCTCTGTTCCCTCTCCCCAGTCTCCTGCCACCTCTCTCCCTAGCCAAGGCTGCCAGGGCCCCGGGGAAGCTCTGCCAGGAGGGGCCTCCAGGGGGTTAATTTGCCGTTGTCTAATTAGCATTTGTTGGTACCTGGGAACTTTCTCTGGGTAGAGACCCGGGGAAGCAGCAGGGGTGGGTGAGGAGAAGCAGAGCCTTGAAGAGGGCACTGTTCAGTTCCTCCCTGGCCTGGCAGGACCCCTACAGGCTTCAGTGCTCACAGTGCAGAGGCCAGGGGTGTGCCTTTGCCAGTTTGGGGGCTTGGGGAACATAGGTCAATGAAACACTGTGTATATGGAGGTTGCTGATGAGGGGGAGGCAGCAGTTTTGGTCCTGGGTCCCCAGTTCCCAGTCTTCTGGGCTTGGATATGAGGACACCCCCAGCTGGCAGCAGTGTGGCCTCACGGAGCCAGCCTTCAGAGACCTGGCCCAGTCCCTGCCGGGGTGCTGAGATGTCCATGGGCCTTTTTCGGGAGGCAGTCTGGGCCCTGACTTGAGCACTGTCCAGAGATGGGGTGGGGCCTGACGTCTTCTTACAAGAAGGCACCCACACTGGCCCAGTCCTGCAGGTCAGCGGCCAGGGTGGCATCCCCTGCTTCAAAGAGGGGCTCTGGGGGCAGGCAGCCACTTCCGCTCTCATCCCAGGGATGCTGAAGGAAGGATGTGGCCAGAAAGGTCTCATCAAAGTCCAGGCTATCAGCAGCCTGCTCCACTGGAGGTCCCCAGGTCGCAGGGCAATCGATGTGGCGGCCGTGGACGGTGAGGTCCACATCTCCATGTGAGGTGGGGCTCAGTGGGGGGCTTAGCTCCAAGGCCTCCAGGGAGCTCAGCTCTTCACCCAGAGTGCCAGCCTCGAAGATGGCCTCCCAGTCAAAGTTGCCTTTGAGGGGTTCCAGCTCACCCTGCTCCTCCTGGGTCAGCAGCAACGTGCTGGGAGGCCTCAGGACCTTGGCCACCCTCTTGGGCAGCGGCTGCTTTCGCTTATGCCCCAGCCTGCCCTCTCCTGTGCCCCAGCCCCCCTCCCCTGTGGCCTCCTCGAACTCCCGCAACAGCTGCTGGGCCTCCGTGTTCACGGTCAGAGGCCCACCCCAGGGGCCAGTGCTGGGTTCCTGTGAGGCCTGGCGGGCGAAGGCAGGGTGGATGTGGACCGGGGGCAGCCTCCGTTTCTTGAACGCCCCACTGAGCAGGCGCTCTGCATATTGGGGGTCAATGCGCCAGAAGCCCCCCTTGCCGGGCTCGTCCTTCTCTCGAGGCACTTTGATGAAGCACTTGTTCAGGGACAGGTTGTGGCGGATGGAATTCTGGGTACAGCGAGAGAAGAAGAGAAAACGCACAGGAGGATCAGCGGAATGGCGGTGCAGTGGCACCGGGCGCGCCTGCGTGCTCCCCACATCTCTTCTCTGACTGGCTAGGGATGGATCAACCCGATGCCCCTGCCCAGGCAGCTGTAGCTCCAGGACTCTGGGACACCAGCCACAGGGCATGAGGAGCCCGGAGTGTGGGGAGAGGGGGCTGCAGGGAGGGGGGGGCTTTTGTTCTCTGTTGCTGGGATATCTGCCTGCTCAGTCATCCGAGCTCTGAGCCACAGGGTGGCTCTCAGTGCTACCCCAGTCATCCTCCCTCCCTCCCTCCCTTCCCCTGCTGCTTGCAGGTCCTGGCCAAAGCCCTCAGCTCCCCCACGGCCTGGACTGCCATCTCCCTCTGCCTGGCTGGTTCCCTCTGTTTGTGAAGTGAGTGGGTTAAGGGAGGGGGCTGGGTGACAAAGGAGTGTGTGTGTGTGTGTGTGTGTGTGTGTGTGTGTGTGTGTATGTTAGTGCGGTGGGACATTTAGTGACTGCTTGTTTGTTGAGCCAGCTGCTGGCCTAGGCCTTCACCCCCCACGGCCTTCTCTTCCCACCCAACCCTCAGTTGATCATTACCCAGCCAAGTGCAGAAGGCTCATTCCTGGGGCCTGAGTTGGCCCAGCCCTCAGTAGGGAGAGGATGGGGGTCTTCTGACCCAGGGCCAGGGCCATTTGGAACGGCCCAGGACTGCCCTCGGGTGCCTCAGAGGAGACTGGGCAACCCTAGGCCTCTGTCTCCACCACCTGAACCCTGCTCTTGAAAGCTGTCTAAAGCAGTGTCCACTTGGCCTTATCTTGCTTTGCTCACATTTGGTTGCTTAGTTCTGGTCACACCATGCCTGTGTCCAGGATCCCAGGCTAGGTTAGCAAGGCAGGTAGGTGCATGGTGAGTGCCCCTTCGACCATGGAGGCTGTGTGTTTACACGGCAGCCTGGGCCCACTGGCTGCCCTGTGCCAGGTTCCAGAGACTTGGAACCCGAAGCCATTGCAGCAGCAGCGCCTCTGTGGAAAGCACCCGGCTCAGGTAATTGCCCCCCAAGGGAGGCTGGCTGAGAGGGGGGGTGGAGGCAGGAAACTGGGGAGGAGTTGAGGTGGGAGGCTGGGTCAGTGGCTTTAGGATGATCTCATGACCCCTCCGCCTGGATGACTGATCTTCACGCCCATCCTGCTCATCTCTGCCCTACTCTTGAGACCAAAGGCAACAAGGCAGCGTGCAGAACCTGGCAGGGAGGCCACCTGCGTTCCATTTTGAGTTCAGTTCCGACAAAGCATCTTGGTCAGAACTGTGTCTAGGAATTCTGGGATGTAGGACAAGAGTGTTCTTTATAGTATCGTCCTCATTGGAGGCTACACCTGACCTGCAGAACCAATGTGCCCCACTAGTCCCTCTTCCCCTAAAACTTCAACTTCTGTACCCCAAAGCCCTGGCTCCAAGAGGAGAGAGCATTTCCAGAACTTGACAGGGGCCCTCTCATGTGAGGCTTGACCTCAAAGCCAGGTGCCTCCTTGGCCGTGCAGAGCTGCTATGGGAGTGAGGAGGGAGTGGCCACCACCCACACCTCTGCTCCCCTACCTGCCAGGTGGGATCCGCATGGCGAAAGTAACAGAAGTTGTCCGTGATCCACTTGTAGATGGCCGACAGAGTGATCTTGGTGGCCTTGCTGGCCTGCATGGCCATGCAGATGAGAGTGGCATAGGAGTAAGGAGGCTTCACATGCGGGTTGGTGGCGTAGTCCACGTCGTCGGGGGGCGGGGCCTGCAGCCCCGGGGGCGCGCTTCGAGATGTGCAGGACGACGTGGGTTTGCCAGGTGTGTGAGGCTGCCCAAGGCAGGCTGGATCTGCAGCCAGGGGTGACCCGGGTGCCACCGAGCCTGGCACTTGGTGGTAACCGTGGGGGTCGGTGCCCCCCGGGGGCAGAGTGGGGGCCTTGGCGTTGAGAATGGAGAATTCCTGCAGCCACTGCAGGCTGGTTAGGCTGTCATCCAGGGCGTCTGGCTCCTCCATGCCGCCCTCCGGCCCGGCCTCCTCTCCGGGCCCTGCTCCGCAGAGGCGCAGCCAGCTCTCCGCCATATCTGCGGGGTCTCTCCGAGGGGACGGTCAACATCCACGGGCTGAGCCGAGTGGCCCGCCGCGCTCTCCTGCCCGCTGGTACCCGAGGCTTCAGTTACACAGCCTCCAGAACACTCACTTCCATTCCGCGACCCGCGGGGTCGCCTCCTCCGAATACGAATGTGGGGCCTGCGGGAGCAACGCGGAGCTGAGCACTCTTCCCCGACCCCTAGGTGAAAGGGTGCGCCTTAGGGGGAACCCCTCAATTTGTCCTCGAAGCCTGTGGTGAGGTCAGGGTCAGACCCCTTGTCTCTACCTCTCTCCATCTGCCCTTCGAGGGGGCATTGGGAACAACGAGGGAAGAAGGTAGGGAGGCCCAATCTAACTTTTCTCCCAAAGAGTGGCAAACTACGATCACACCCCAATAATCCAGAAGGGCAGTGCGACGCGGCTAGGACAGGGAGGTCATCTGATCCTTGGAAAGCAGTATTAGGATGAAGGGTCCCCGGAAAGAAAGGAAGGACACAGGACCGAGTTATGGAGAGGCAGGAAGCGATCTCCCCCAAACTCCTCAGATTTCAGTCATCGGCCCCACCACTTTCGTGGGCGAGCGATGGAATGGCTAGCCAGCAGATCCCGACGCCCTCCCATTCCGTGGCCCACAGCCCTGCCCAGTCCCTTACCTGGCTCAGAGCGCAGCCGGGCCAGAGGAAGGTTCTGGAAGAAGTTCCTCCCACCTCCCGCGGCTCTCTGTCCCCAGCTCGAGGGCTCTGCTGGTGCCCCTCGTCGGGCCCCCCCCTCGCCCGACGGCGCTTCTCTGAGCGCCGACGGCCCGGGGACCGGCATTAAGTAGACGCTCGGAAGGCTTCTCCTGCTGCCATGGCGACGCTCCGCCCCTATAAACAGCTTCCGCTGCTGTCATTGGCCAACATGTCTCCAAGGAGACCGCGGGCCCTTGCTGCTCCTCTGGCGGCAACTCTCTGGAACTCCCTCGTTCTGCCGCCCTCTCCCGCGCCACCCAGCCCCCTACCCGCCACTGCGACTGGATTCTGTGCATTCCCGCCCGAGAGCCCCGCGCTGGGTCGCATGGCGGGCACTCTGCTCCCGCCCGAGGCCCCGGGAACCCCTCCCCCTCACGTCCGGTATGACCGCTGCGGGAACCGAGCCCCGGATTCTGGAGACCAAGCCTCCCGGAACCAAGCCTTTAGAGTCTTTTTCCCTCACTGGGCTGTCAGTGGCCTTTGGTTTCTGAGACCTTTCCCTGGTCCCTGAGTGTCTTCTCTGGTGCCTGCAGACGTGTTTGACTCTCTGATGCCACCTGTCGCTTATATCCGCAGAAACGGCCACACAGCTCGCAGACACACCGAGGAGGGTAGGGTAACCCAGCGTCTCCCGGTAAGCAGCTCCTCCACTCGCCCTGCTCAAGTTCCCGGACGCCGGCATTCCAGGGGCATCGGCTGAGGTGCCTCTCCTCCCAGACAGCCTAGAAAGCAGTGCCAGTGGATAAAAACAGGAAAGCCACGGCCTGCCACAGCCTCACAGAGAGGTTATTTGTTCTGCTAATTTAGCCAGGAACTGGTTAAGTGACAGGAAGCAAGAAGTATAAGGGACTCAGGGTCCTCGCCTTCCCTGCCGCCACCAGCTTTGCGGTGCTTTAATTATTGAGGAGCTGCAGGATTGGAAGTTCTCCGGTTTAAGGCGACTGCCGGGGCAGACAGAGCTCAGCTAGAAATGGGAGTTGGGCGGGAGGCTCTGTATCAAGATCATGCACAAATTTCTGTCTGGTACTCAAGAGTATGCCTAGCCCATTCCTCCACCCACAAGTAAAAATACTGAAGAATGCTCGTTCGTTTACAAATGAACTTACTTCGTGGTTAATAGCTCCCCTTTCCTTTGTACAGTTTTATTCATTTTGAAGCATCATGCAGCAATCCATAAATATTGCATCTTGATGTCCCCACTGTAGTGTGCCAACAAGTGTACTCCAGGGAGTGTGAAGGGCACACAGACGGCACAAACAGCACACACACACACACACACACACACTTGCACACACCAGGCGTGCAGGCCCTAAAAGTGAGCAACCAGCATGCCAACACCAGGTAGACAGGACTAGCTCCCCAGTGAAATAGATGGCTTAGTGTTTGGGTCCAGGAGATGCCCCAGTGGGTATCAACTCTGGGAGGGATGAAATTAGGTAAAGCAAAGAGGCTCTTGGAGATCACCGTAGAACCCAGAGCAAGAAAAATGAGGTGGTGGTGTGGTGAGGAGCCAAAGGCCTTGCAGGAGAAGGCCCCCACCCTACTCTCGGACAAATGATGGACCGTGTTGAGTGTAGCAGCTGATGGAGGTCCACCCCTGTGGGTGGGCTAGCGTGATGGGCGCTCTAGCCTTACATACTGGTTCATGGGGCTTAGGCCAACCGAGCACTTGCTGTGAGGAAGGGGGAAGGGCTGATCATAATGGCTTTTTCTTTTTTGAGAGTTCCTGGCCACTGTGGCTACTGTTTACCTGAACTTCCTTCATCTTGGCTACCTCCCTCCTCCTTCCAGGTCACACCACACTGTGAATACTGCTTGCCTCCTGCCTGCCAGGGGAGTGGGTCTGTGTGCAACCGCCCCAATGCTAAGGGGACTTCCCTGGTCTTGCTTCATTCTTTGAGGAAGTGTGGTTATTGCTTAGCTTTTACTGGTGTAAACCTTAGTGTTGAAGGGGTCGTCAGAATGCTGGGGGAAGGGCATCAAGTGGGATTTGAAATGGCAAGAGTCCACAGAGTGTTCAGAAAGGGAGCCTGGGGTCTCAAATTCAGTCTCTCGCACCTCGGGTTCAACAGCACCCTCCCTCTAGGAGTGTGATTTCCACACTCCTGGCCTCTGCAACCACACACAAGGAGAGCTGCCCAGGCCTGTAATCCTAACGCTTGGGCAGAACAGGCAGGAAAACGAGAAGTTCAAGGTCACTCCAGCTACGGCAGCAAGTCTGAGGGCAAACTCCCCCTCCCCCCCCGCCCCTCTGGACCCTGGGCAGTGGTGTTTTAGAAAGTTTTTGTAGGAGCACACTTGTCAAGTCTAAAGCTGATCCCAAACCATCTCAAGTTCCACTAAACAACTACCTTTTCCAAAAGCTAGTAAACAGGCATCTAAGAGCCATGTGAAGCCCACTGAGCTGAAAAGGCTGGGACACCCAACAACTTCCTGCCAGCTTGCTGCCATGGCTTTGTCCGAGTGCTACCTGGACGGCACCTCTAAGCACTGGTGAGCCCATGCCCTTTCATCCATCAGGTCCAAAGGCAGGGGAGGAGTGCACTAGGGAAGGGAGGTCTTCTAATCCTTTGGTCCCCAGGTGATCCTGCAGCTGGCCTCAGAGCCTCGGTGTTCCTTGCACCAAGTTGAGAACCACTGGTCCACAGCTTAGCCTAGTTTTTCAGCTATTAAAAGGGGGTGGAGAAAGGGTAGTTGGGTTTGAGACTCCCTCTCAATGGCTGCAGTGAAGATGAGCTATGGTGATGGTCAGCCCTAGCTAGCATTGTACACAGGGGTGGCCCAGCAGGCCTTCCTGACTGTACCTGAGGAGGACAAGGCCTTGTAAGGGTGATCATCCTAGCTGGGGGCACAGGAGGCACAGGAGAACGGCTGTGAGCAGATTTGGCTTTCAACCAACTCTTTGGCTGCCACCATCTCCTTTAGGCTTGAGAAAGGAACTCCTGGTGCTCCACGAGGCCAGAGTGCAGATGACCTCCCTCCTGGAGCTAACCCCGACCACTTCAAGTTAGGTTTCTAATTGGTCATGAGGTGCCAGCAACCAGAACCTGTGCATGGGTCTCTGAAACAAAGTTGCCCAAACTCCCCAGTCTTCTTGGTCACTCCTCAGAGGAGAGGAGGCTAAAGGAACAACCCTCAGCTCACCGGCCCACTGGGTTTGGCTGCTGCGTTACAGTTCACTGAGCAGCATCAGCCCACACCAGGAAGGCTTCAGGTTCTGAGAGGGAGGGATCATGACTACAGGAGATGAGGATGGCAGAAGGCTGCTCTCCGCATCCTGCCTCCATGTGAGTACAGAGTCCACATGTCTTGTTGAAGATGCCCAGAAGGCCTGTGGTCCAGCGAGGACAGATGGAATGCAAGGACAGGAGGGGAGCCCAGGTCCAGGTGCAGGTGCCCTCAGACAGCCAAAGGATCCCATACACCAGGCCTGTTCTCGTCTGCGTCCTCCAGGTCTGCGTCCTCCAGGCTGCTAGATGATAAGTGCCGGCACCGGGCACTGTGACGGTTGACCATGTTATCATCATGCTGCCAGGTACCTGGAGAAGAAAACCAAAGGCTATGGGAGCCGTAATAGATCAAGTCTACATGGTATCTCCAGCAGGGCAGCACAGGAGCCAACACAGAATCTAGTGAGTAACCTGAGATACCCAAGTGTGCGTCATTCAGGAGAGGAAGAGCAGGAAAAGGAGGTGCTGACATGTTCCAGGTCTGTTCCTCCCTAACTAGCCATGGCCTGTGACCCATGGACAGACGGACAGACATGTTTGTTCATGAACTTACCTAGCATCCATTTTGCATGTTAAGTGCTTGGTTCTGAGACTTCGCCTATGTTACGAGGCTGAGCCAAGCAGATGCGCAAAGAACACACTTCTGACCTACAGCCTCTGTTTGCTGTGGGAGGTGCTATGGGAGCCAGGGGTGAGAGGGGGCTGGCAGCATAGCAGGGCCAGGGAAGGGACGCCTTGGGCAGGACAAAGTGTGGTGTTCAGAGCCCCCCTCTATACCTCTGCTTATCTCTTCCTCACCTGAGCACCCGGGGCTCCCTTGCTCCCAGCCCCTGACTGCCGCTGTGCCGACAGTGAAGAGTCATCCCTGCTATCTCTCTACGTCTGCTCTGATGCAGCCTACCAACTCCTGTGTTCGCTCTTGCTGCTCACATTCACATCTGCATTGCACCTACCTGGGCCTCGTCCCTAAGTCATAGGTACCAGGGGTCTGATCTTTGACAGGTCACTTAGGGCCTTGGCTTTCTCCTATCTCCAGTGAGGCGAGTGTGGCCCTCACAAGTTTGCTGTGAGGCCTGCATGTGGTCACATGTTAAGTATGGCCAGCAGCATAGCTGACTCAGAAATGTGCTGTGGCCAGTTCCCTGCCAGCTTGGTTTGAGGGACCGTCATGTGTTCCCTGCGTCCCTCTGGCTGCCATCTGGCTGGCACGTTACCTCTCTGTTTCATTCTCTCTAGAAGAGCTAGTGCGTTCTTTATACAATGACGGGTAAGGCCTTCCTCTTTCCGAGCTTGGCATGTTTAGGGAAGGGGCTTCATCTCATGGGCAGAAGGAACTACTTCTGCACGCTGGAGCTCAGAAAGGTGTGTGGCAGCAGGAGTGGGCCGGGGGCGGGGGGGGCTATTCAGTGAGGTCAGCTAACTGTAGTGTTGTGCTGAGACCAGCTTACAAATGTCAGTCAGCCTCAGATTCAGCAAGCTCAAGACATAAAGCCCTGTAATGGCAAACGTGCCAAGATGAAGCAGTTGCCAACCGCTCATTCCTCAAGAGTGCTCTGGTGTGGGGTTTCTCCTGCGGCTATAGTAGAGTCCACAGTGGAGCCCCAGGACAGGAGGGGGACAGGGTCTTTCACACCTGGGCTGTTTGCTACTTGCAGCATGAGTCAAAGGTGCTTCCTCCTATCGGCAGGCAGCACTCTGAGCGGAGGGAAGCGTATCAGGCAAAGAATGTTCAGTTAGGAACCCCAGATAAAATGCGTGGTTTGTTCAGTTATATAATTTGGTAGATGTCATACCTATTCCTCAATGTCTATGGGGCAGGACTCCGGAGCTGCGGCTGTTCAGTAGGAGAGACCAAAAGCAAATGGTGAACAAGAGAGAAGACACACATGCACACACAGTAAAACAGCAGCAGCCACATCACTACCACCATGGTCACTGCGGCCAGCATCCATGACACTGGGCTGTCCTGGGTTGTCCTGACCAAATTCATAGACATCCTGATGCAACATTTGCTGCCCCAGGAACCCCAGCCAGGCTGTGGACTGTTCCTTGTGGAGCAGGTAGGGTGCAGATGGACTGTGGGTAGTGAAGGGTGTGGTGGGAGAATGAAGCATCCTTTCCCTGGAAGGACCCACAGGGTCCATAGCAGCCCCGTGGCTGCTGCCTCTCTACAGCCCACTTGGAGGCCAGCGTTGATTCCCAGGGGATGTATGTCCCCCATGAGTGTGCCATCACATCTGGCTGAACCCAGGCCTCTGACAAGAAAATAGAGCTTCGAGACTTGAACCCCCTGTGGGGGACAGGGGCACAATGGTGTTTTCCATTTGGTTCCCTTTGGGGGCATCCAAAATGAGAGGAGGACGAGATCCCCAGAGGCCCACACAGGGACACTTGCACGGCGCTCCGTGTTCCTCCTAACGTGCTGATCAAAGTGACGCTCTTTCCCCTCAGAGCCTGCTAGGGCACACATTCTCAGGGCTCTCACTTTGCAGCCCCTGCTGGCCTGGAACTTGATATGCAGATCAGTCTGGCCTCGAACCCAGAGAAAATCTTCCTGCCTCTGTCTCCAGAGTGCTGGGACATAAGGTGTGCATGACCTCATCTTAAATCACGAGGCTTGAAGACTGAACTGCAGGTCTGTGTGTGTTTTTGGATTGTGCTGCATAGGCCTACTCCTGTGTTACTCCGTCGTGTGACAACTGTTTGTGATTTCACTAAAAATCCACCATCTCTTCCCTCTTTCATCACATAGCACGCAGAGCCTCCCGAGAATGTTCACTGCCCCACGTCACTCTCCCGCCACCCATGTAATGTTCCTGGAAGCCACAGAGACTTCACATGGTCATGTAGTTCAAGTTCCTATCACATTCCCCTTTCAACCTTCAGAAGCTCTCTCAGAATGTACTGGGCTCAAACATGAGAACCAGAAATCTACACTCTGTCTTAGAGCCTTCGAAGGCCTGGAAGCTTCTTAGGGGAAGAAGAGCTGCAATGGACAGGCACCGTCTTAGGCCCTTACAACCCTGGGGAGGGTGGGTTTCTTGGCAGAAATGATCTCTACACCCTCTGTGGCCTTCCTCTGAGTGTGCT
Organism: Microtus ochrogaster; assembly: GCF_000317375.1. Taxonomy (NCBI): domain Eukaryota; kingdom Metazoa; phylum Chordata; class Mammalia; order Rodentia; family Cricetidae; genus Microtus; species Microtus ochrogaster. Next base: position 79,357,582 of record NC_022014.1, read on the forward strand.
CTCCATGTGTCCCCCATGAAGGGGTGGCACCCATGAAGATGGAAACAGACTCAAGCAGGGGCAGGACCTATGGGAAGTGACCCTTGTGGGGAAAAGAGCATTAGAGGAGAGTGAGGAGCCAGCCAGCCTGTGAGCACAGCCGAGATGAGAGTGAGCACACTGTGCGCTCAGGCCGGGATGAGAGTGAGCACACTGTGCGCTCAGGCAGGGATGAGAGTGAGCACACTGTGCGCTCAGGCCGGGATGAGAGTGAGCACACTGTGCGCTCAGGCAGGGATGAGAGTGAGCACACTGTGCGCTCAGGCAGGGATGAGAGTGAGCACATTACTGAGTGTCAAAGGCACTTGGTCCGTGGAACCTACACACAGACTCTCCTGGCTTTGACCCAGGAGATATCACAGAGTACCCTGGCACCTTTGCTATCAGTGTGGTTCCGGCAGAAGCAACGGAGGGGACACGTCTCCTCCCTGCAAGAGCCCTTGGACTACAAGTACACTTAAGTATTATGTTTATGCTTGGAAGTGTCTGTATACGCTTAAGTGCTGCTTATACCCGAGTCTCTCTCCTGACAGTGTAACAGCTGACTGATTTCATGTCTGGCCAAACTGAGAACTCCATTTAATCTTTAAAAGGCTGCCTCTTCACATTACTACAAGGAAGCCATGGCTGCTTGCTTCCTTTCTGGACTCTTCTGTCCCCATACTGCACCCCTCCCCATAATGAACAAGCATTGACAAGCAGGATGTCGGGATGGAGGCTTGGAGAAGAAGCAGCAGAAAGAACAAGCTTGGTCTCCATGGCACTGTGTGCTTCAACAGTGACAGCAGGCTCCCTCTGCCAAAAGCAGGGCTCAGTGTAGATGCCCTTGAGGAGAGGCTGGCCAGCAAAAAGCCACCACAGACACAGGCAAAGCTAGGCACAGGCACCATCTCACCATATGACCAACCAAGGATGCCTTTCCATAGTCCTTGCCACAGAAGCATGCCTGTCTCTGTTGAACAGAAACGCACACATTCCCACAAACTCTTCCCCTCAAAAACGCTTCCGTGTGCTGCACACAGGCCCTTGACAATTAGTCACTGGAAGCTTGTCTAGAGCCCTAAGCGAGAGCACTTTGTGTGCACCAGTGAGCTTGCTGTAGGGCTGAGCAGAGGCAGGACAGTGCTGGCACAGAGTGAACATGAACTCTCACACAAGTCAGAGAACACAAATGAGTTAAAAGATGAGCAAACCAGACAGACAGGCCTACATTGGCATAAAGACATGGAACATGAACGGACAGATGGAAGCAAGGCCCGGAGTGGAAAGGCAGGATGAGTGTGCCTGGCCTCCAGCAGCTCCAGTCCAGGCGTAACTGGGCAGGAGGTGGCCATACAGATCAATGTCCTCCTCCGCCATGCTCGGCGGGAAGGGAGTGTGCCTGGGGCCTGTGCGGGAGAAGCAGGTGATCTGATGCTGTCTCTCAGGTCTCACTGAAGGCTGGGACCTGGGCAGTATCTGCAGGACAAACTAAATAGAGAATAACTGACGTGCCCTTGGGAAGGCTGGAGAAAGTCTCTCCTGAGCAATTGGCTTCCCTTGCCACAGGCTTGCATGGGGCCAGGGCCTGCTGGGACCGTATCTGGCACAGGCTGAAGGAGAGTGGCGACCACAGAAGGTCCTGTGGCTCAATACCTTCAGCTACTTCGCCGAGCGAGTAAAGCACTGGACCCAGGAGTGGCTGTTCTGAAGCTGAAGCAGGTCTTCACTGGGGACACTGAGGGAATTACCAAGGGCACTGTGAAGTGGGCCTCTGTGCTGGAGCCAGGAGGGAAGGACATCTGGCCCAGCATGGCTCTTAGGAAGTGGGCTTTGATGCTGCTGAATGGACACACTGAGGCCAGTGCTCGATGGAGATTTATTTTTGGTTTTCAGGATGGTTTCTCTGTGCAGCCCTAGCTGTAGTGGAACCTACTCCTTCCTCCAAGTGCCAGGGTTAAAGGCATGCATCACCACCACCTGCCTAATTTTTAGTATTTTTCGGGGGGGTCTAGCTCCTGGCCTGCAGCTTGCAGTGATCCGGCTGCCTCTGTTTCACAAGTCTGGGATTATAGGCGTGTGCAGCGTGACTGGCCTTGAATAACTAAATGGCCGCTTTGCAGATTCAGTTTGATGTCATGAAGAGCGATGGGCATGCTAAGAAGTTGGGGCCTGCCCTCTGGCTTCTCATTTGGGATTCAAGGCTTGCATGTGTGATCACTGGAGACCTAAATCTCACTGGATCAGAAAGTCATTCATTGACCTACAAAGTGCTTTTAGATTTCTTTGTTATCCTCAAACATATGTCTCTTGACGAGCTATGGTTTCAATTCTAAAAGCGCATTCCTCCTTTCCAGGGCCTCCATGGGGAGGTGTCTGTCTTCTCAGACTTCCTGAGGATGAACACAGGACAGTCCACCTGACATGGTGTCTGTAAGACTGTGCTGGAAGGGGCTGACCAAATAGTAAGGTGGGGTTAGGAACTTTTGCCTGTTTTCTTATCGGGAGCTGTCAGAGCAGGAGCTGCTCTTCGCCTCCTCTCAGCAGCTGGTCCTCAGCACCTACGCACACCCTGGCCTTCCTAGTCAGAACTGCAGCACAGGCATAGGTGACTGTGGGGAGAGCAGGGGAAGAGCAGAGGGTGTCTCCCGTCAAGTTCATGTTCAGCAGGCTGCCACTCACCGGGTAAGCAGACCTCAGAGCACAGCTTATTGTCCAGTGCTTTCACGCTTGCGATGTCAAAGTCATTGTTATTGTCACACTCCGTGCCTAGAAATGCGCATGTCCTCTGGCCTGTAACGGAGTTAAGGCAGTTAGACAAGGGCTGGCTATGTTTTCTCTACTTTGCTGTCCTCAAAATAAAAGTCTTAAGGATGGAGACAAAAAGAAAAAAATCAAATCATGTGTCAAAAAAAAGACAATAAACCAAGTGAATAAAGAGTGGACAAAGGAACCGAGTTGTGTGGGCATGTCCGGGTACTCGCATCGTCCTGGCCGATTCCCTCCGGCCCCTTTCTAGTTGCTGTTCCCTAGTGAGTCTGATCCCTGCAGAGTGCTGCCGGACAGGTCGGACAGACCACTCTGGAGGACAGCTGCACCCAGGCCAGCCCGATGACGCTACGGCTGGCAGAAGCTGGAGACAGCCATGAGACAGTATCCTGTCCAGGCCTGTGACTCTCAGGCATGAGCAGAGTATGCTTATGACCAAAGGTTCTGCAGAATCATATGCAAAAAACGACAACTCACGGCCTCAGTTCCATAATTTTGCATGTTGCATGAGAATGACTGTTGACAAAATTATGTTTTACTCTCTCTGGAGACTGAAGTTGTTACGCTATGTTTCCAGCGACTGTCCAGAAGGCCACAGTCAGTGAGAACATGAGGGAAAGTTGAAATGATGTTTTTCTTTGGTGTTCCCCCTTTTTCTCAGTGAAGAGAGGAGAGGAAAACCCTCCATGTAAACTATGAAGAGCTGGGTGGCAACAGCCTGAACACCCTGTGTGTCTTAGGAGAATCATTCTTTGGGGAAACCATCCCTCAGGGTGACTTTGGCCTGGGCTCTGAAATGATCTTCAGAGGCAGTACAGCTGCAAGCCCTGGGCAGATGTTCAGGAACGAGAGAGGCCATCCTTGGGACTATTATCTTTGAGCCTCTTGCCAGTGGAAGCTGTCGAGTCCACAGCACCCCTGACACCCTGAAGCCAGGGCCAGCGCTAAAGCAGAAGCAACTAGGAAGACACCTGCTGGAGCAGCCGCGTCCAGGCCATGGCGCACATGCCCGGGAGCAGAGGGAAGGAGTCTGGCTTCTGGGATAGGCATGGTGACTTCTCTGACCGCCCCCTCTTCTTCCTCCCCTGCCCTGCAGGACAGGTCTTGTCCAGCCTCACTGGACACAAAACTGTTCCTACTGAAGACCAAAGGCTACAGTGCTGCCTCTGTGAGCCCAGCAAAGAAGCCCGTGCTTCCTCAGCCACACCGTCTTAGATGTTCTTCACTAAAGCAAAACCAGACCAGCTACCTCTCCTGCCTCTCCTGGGGAAGAGACTCTGCTCCACTTGGGGTGCCAGGGCATCCCAGGAGCTCAGCGAGAGAGCTGCCACAGGAGGAGGCGTGGGAATAGAAAGTACACAGTGTCTTCCGCAGCATTCCCTCTAATCCCGTGGATTCTGAGTCCCAGGAAGAGCTGAAAATGTCACTAAGGTCACTGATACCCTGTTTGCCTGACATGCCATCAAGATAACCAGTCCCCACAGCCACCTAGCTGAGCACTGCCACTAAGTCACGGTAGTTCCCCTTTCTTTACCCCTTAGCAGATACCCAAGAAAGCAACATGGAAGAGCAAGCACCAGGTCTTTTACCATCTTCTTGCACGGGCGATCTATCCTCTTCCTCTATGATATCATTTCCCTAGGACAGAAGGAAAGCCCCATGAGTCTACCAGGAAGTCAGAGGAGCCAAGTGAAGACAAGCCATCCCTGCGGTAGTAATTTCCACGGTCTGCATCCACGCACATACTTCCCACCATGGCCAGGGGGTGCTCGGTCAGTCTTAGAAAGGGCTGTCAGGAATATCCTTATTACAGCTTACCTGACACTAAAGTAGAAACAAGAGTCGAATGAAAAAGCAAATCAAAGTGAGGTATGGGCACATGCCTGTAATCCCAGAACTTGGAAGACGGAAGCAGGAAGGTCACCTGAAGTGTGACCTGTAAGGCCAGCTGGGCCTACCATAGCAAATTCCAGGCCAGCCTAAATTCCTAATGAGTGTACATAGTTAAGCCCTGTCTCAAACCAGCAAAAGAGACAAAATATAAGAGCAAATCATGAGGACATAACGCTTTCAGAAACTCGTTAGGGGCCAGTTACTGCCCAGATGCCCTGAAAGGATCCCTGTCAACAACGGTGGGCCCTGGGCTACACAGCACACTCAGGGCATCTGCACCCACAGCTCTGCACAGGGCTCCTGAGTGGGGTGTGGAGTGTGTCCTGTGGGGAGCACCTGAGACCCAGTGGTCCCAGCACACAGACTAACTGCATGACATCTGTCAGCTAGGTTACCTCTGCATCCTGTTCTCCAGCTGGAAGGTCAGCAAAATTGCTGTCTGGGGACTCTGCTGGTGTCCCCTGTAAAAGAGCAACAAACCCCAAGGGTATGGTCATCATAGGCTCTCCAGTTAAGCTCTTATGACAACAAACCCAAGCTGAAGCTTTCCTGAGCACAAGGTCTGTAGCATATAGAAGCCAGTCTAAGGGAGTGCCTTGCTCCCTGCAGCACCCCTGCAAGTACCTGGACATCTATGAAGCTGCCTAGAACCCATGTGTGAAGCAGAGAACGAGGCAGATCAAGCGCACTTCTCTTACCTCTCCTTCTGAGGGAGCCCTGCTGGCAGCCAGCGGGGAGGGCAGAGCCTCTCCCTCTTCTTCTGTGCCAGGGGCGATGTAGGAGCCAGACATGGAGGACACCGTATCAGTGCTGATCTGGGAGGAGGCCATGGACATGACTGACTGGGCCAGGCTGCTGCTAGCAGGGTCTGTGGAGAAAGAGGTTGCGGGGGGGGGGGGGGGAACAGGACCATGACTATTAAGGAGCATGTGCACGTCCTTTACTAGGGCCACAAAGAGAGGCGGACAAAGGCCCCATGCTGCCCTCTCCAGAAAAAGGTTTAGGCTGAAGGTTTCCAAAATTCTGCTTTGAAACCCAGGGACCAAGGAGGTGTTGCAGCTGCTATAGTGTAGAGGGAACCTCATGCAGGAAGGTGAATGAGAGCCCCCTCCCCGGTGTGGGACCTATTTAGTCACCAGCTCTGCTGTTCCCATCCCCAAAGGAAGTCACAGCGGAGCTGGGGACCAGGGGAGCGAGGTCCATTCAGCCTCTCCCTGATCCCCCAGGTACCTTCTGGGGAGGAGATGGTAGAGGAGAGCGGAGTCCCTGTGCAAGACGACTGGTCGACGGCCCCGGATGATGACAGGGTTAGGTTCTCACTCTCCGGAGTCACATCACATCCCTGGGGGTGAAGGACACAATGGGACATGAGACCAGCACACGCCCAGCATATGGGCAGAAGGGTAAGAGCAGAGCTGGGTAGAGACACGGGAAACAGACACCAGGAAGGACAAGGAGCTCTCTTGTGGGCATGAGTGACAGAAAAGACGGTGCTGCTTCTGTCAGCACTCTGTCAGCCAGGGCCTGGAGTGACTTTGTCCCAGGTCCTGCCTGAGGCCCAGCATCTGGTGGGGCACACAAAGGCGGCAGCTCCAGTGACACAGGTTACCCGGCAGCTGTCCCTGGGGGACATCCCAGGATTACGAACAGCTTTCCTTTAGAAAGAAATGAACATGAAACCAACAAGGTCCTCACTGCCTTCAGGACCCCTCCACACGTATGTTGGGAGCCCCTGCTCAGTGGATCTGAAACAAACTGTACCTCTGCTTTCCACCCGCCAACCCCTGAACACAGCCTTGCCATTCTGGGTGGACGAGCAGGTACAAGGGGGGCTCTCTGTCCCAGGCAGGCTTCTGTCATGGTAGGTCAGGCCTACACTGCTCAGGCTTCTCCTGGCCTCCCACATGTGACTATTAGGGGGCTTTGCAAGGCAGAGCTCTCACTATCCCTGGGCCTGCTCCAAGCTCCCTCTGAATGTTTCTTTCCCTATGCCTACAGACCTCCAAGATCCAGGCAAATGCTCTCCCTCCATGACAGTTTTCCTGATGTCCTCCACTAAAGAAAACTGCACATCACGCTGCATGATAGTACTCTGTCTGCCCCCCCCCTCTCAAGATAGCCTCAGTAGCCGGTTGGCACTGAACCTGATAGATAGCCCAGGCTGGTCTTACACTTGTGACCCCTTGCTTTAGCCTCCAGTGCTAGAACTCCAGGTAGCCTGGGAGATGAGGCAGGAGGATCAGGAATTCAAGGTCATCTCCAGCAACAGAGTGAACTATGCAAGGCCCTATCTCAACCACCCTGCCACGTAGTCACTCAGGAAGGACTTACGGGACAGCAGCAATGAACCACACACAGTGCTGGTAGTTGTGTACAGATGCCGTGCCAACTAGACATGAACTCCCAAGGATGGAACACCTCCCATCTGGAGCGCCTTTGGTACCCAGTATGCTGCCCTGGACACTGCTAAGGTCTGTGTAAGGGACGTGCATGGAGGAGAGCTCCAGGCATCTGTCCCCTGCTGGCCCTGCACATCTCCCAGCAGCCCTCTCGCTGTGGGTCCCTGCTCCTGGACCAATGCTGAAACTGACCACCCCAGTCCTAACTTCACGGTTCCCTTCCCTGTCTGGCATACTGACCCACACAGCCATCTAGCCCACCATCACCCCACTTTCAAGCATGTCAGTGCCACAAGGGCCAGGGGGGGGCCAGGCTGCAGACACTGGGGAACTCATGAATCTCAGGAAACCTCTGCAGCTACCACCTTGTACATTGCCGAAAGGCCTAGTGAGCAGATAAAAGCAGGGGAACCAAGGAGTCATGCAGACAGATGACTGGTGCAAGTACGCAGGGAGGGAGAAAGCCAGCTACCTCTTCAGGATGCTGGGCTGACAGCCTCTGAGACAGCTGAGTCTCCGACTCACTGCAAGAGCGCTCATCTTCCTCTTCATGTAGCACAGAAGAATTCTGGGAAATGGATCTGTAAAGTCCAGAGGAAGAGCAGTTGAATGCACTGTCCACACAGGAGATCAGTGCTGCCTCGACCTCTCCTTGCTCAGGGCACACAGGGGAGGACTGGAGGAACCAGGCCCGCTCTCAGGGGCAGGACAGAGACTCCTCTGCCTCTAGCTCCTCGAAGTTGAGGAAAACACTAGCAGCCCCCTCCCCCGTCTCAATACCTTTATCTGTGAGACAGCCTCCTTTGCCATAGAAGCTGTGTTATGGTGTGTCCTATGGATTTAAATGTTCAGGATATAGGGCCATTTGGTTCCTTTGACTTCAGATTAAGCCAGGGCCCCAAGGAATTCTGTCTATACTACTCAGTGTCCTTCCTATACATGATTTTCCTCACCCCAACCATACCCTGCCAAAGAACACATGGCCCTGAGTACCCATAGACATATTATTTCTATCTCCCTCACCACTGTAAGCATGCCTCTCAGGTCTTCTGTGAGTGAGCAGCCCTGGGGACCGGGAGAGTGTGACCTAGGTGTGACTACCGTTAACACTGAGGAAGGAAGACAGAACACTGCTGGGCACTAACTACTTACTTCGATAGATTCTTTTTGAGTTTGAGTCCTTGGTTGCTGCAGTCAGACAGGCGGTCAAGGGGGGACAGCGTCCTGACGGGGGGCAGGTGGCCATCACTGCCATAAGATGGCAGCATTCCTGAGAGGTGGCCATCTCCGAGAACATGCAGAGGAGGAACTGCTGGGGATGGGGTGAGGGGTCCATTGAGGGCCTCCAGGAGAGACACCACTTCGTAGCCTGGTGGAATATTCTCTGAGGACTACAAGAATCGAGACAGGCCAAAAATTAGGTATTTTTTATATTAGCCATGATCATGCTTCCTACTGGACATTAAAGATGGGTTTTGTTTTTAGGCTTCAGCTCTGGTAAGAAAGGCTTCGGTTAAACACGAGGAAGGCCAAGTGTTGAAGAGCCAGCCATAGGTCCTAAATGACCCTTCATGAAGTCTGTTTTTCTGAAAATAGAAATAAATGCTCACTATAGGAAATCTGAAAAATACATCATAGATGAAAAAAATTACCAACAGCTGGGCGGTGGTGGCGCACGCCTTTAATCCCAGCACTCGGAAGGCAGAGGCAGGTGGATCTCTGTGAGTTCGAGACCAGCCTGGTCTACAGAGCTAGTTCCAAAGCCACAGAGAAACCCTGTCTCAAAAAACTAAAAAAAAAAAAATTACCAATAAGTAATCACCCAAAGTAACTTTTGGTGGCAATCTAGTAATTTTCTAATTATTTTATTTCTATTGTTTATGATTTAGGACTACTCTATAAATGACAATCCTAGGGGCTGAAGAGATGGCTCAGTAGTAAGGGGGCAGTTGCAGCTCTCACAGAGGACCTGCGCTCAGATCCCAGCATCCACATCAGTAGCTCACAATCACCTGCAACTCCAGCTCCAGGGGCCTAATGCTGCCTTCTGACCTCCAGGGTATGTGCCCAACATTTGCATATTCTCACACAGGCAGACACACATACATAAATAAAATCTAAAAATAACAATTTTGAATATTGTTTATTTAACATAAATATTTCCTTTTTTTTTTTCTGTTTTGGCTTTTCAAGATAGGGTTTCTGTGTGTAGCCCTGCCTGTCCCAGAACTTGCTCTGCAGTCCAGGCTGGCTTGAAGCTCATTGATTTGCATGCCTCTGCTGGGATTAAAAGTGTGCACCACCACAGCCCAGTTCCTTTTTCTTTTTTTTTTTTTTTTTTTTTTTTTTTTTCGAGACAGGGTTTCTCTGTAGCTTTGGTGCCTGTCCCGGAACTAGCTCTTGTAGACCAAGCTGGCCTCGAACTCCCAGAGATCCACCTGCCTCTGCCTCCCAAGTGCTGGGATTAAAGGCGTGCGCCACCACCGCCCGGCTCCAGTTCCTTTTTCTTAAGACAGGCTTTCACAAAGTCCAGTGTAACCCCAAACTCACTATGTCCTACCTCCATCTCCCAGTGCTGGGTGCAGTACGACCTGCTCTAACAGTGCTCCAGTGGACGTCCTTGTCTATAGCTCTTTTCCAGGCTGAGGAGTGGCTCATGGTAGGATGCTTGCCTAGCACAAGAGGGCTTGGGTTCCATCCTCAGTGTCCCCAGTCAACAAACCCCTTCTCTCAGGCCACTTTCTCAGTATTAAGTCACAACTTTAGACCACCATGTATAATTTCTCATTTTTTGAAGAGCCCAACCAATTTTTTTCTCTATGTACAGTGTGTGCACACACATGTGTGGGTGTGTTCCTTGCATACACATGCAGAGGCTGGAGGATGCCAGATATCTTCCTTTGTCTCTTTCCAACTTATATTTTGAGGCAGTCTCGCTAACCCTGCAGCTTACCGTTTGGACAGGATCCAGCTGTCTCTGCCCCACTATACTGGAGTTACAGCTACGCACAGGAAACGTGGGCGCTGGAGGTTTGCATTTGAGTCCTCCTGCCTTCACAGCAAGCATTATCGTCCACTGAGTCATCTCTTAGCCCCACAAATGTTTCTCGGCTCTTTATATAAAAAGCCAGTTTGTTTTCTCAAGGGTTTTTTTTTAGTTACCCTCCTTACAAGCAATATAGAATATTCAATTTGTTTTGGGGTGGGCTTTTTGGGAGGGGGATCCTGAAATAGAGTGTCTTTCAATTTTTTTGTAATTTGGAAGATGAAAAATGGTATCTCATTTTAATTCGCATGATACTGATTTTTTAATGTGGTGGAACCTTTTTGGTCTTTGTGAGTGTGTGTGTGGTTTTTTGAGACAGAGTTTCTTTGCATAACAGCCCTGGCTGTCCTGGAACTCACTCTGTAGATCAGGCTGGCCTCGAACTCACAGAGATCCACCTGCCTCTGCCTCTTGAGGACTGGGATTAAAGGTGTGCGCCAAGACCACCTGGCCCCTTTTTGCTCTCCTGTAGCACTGAGGACTAAAGTCAAGGCTGCATGCAGTACTAAAGCTAGACTGAGCTGCATCCTCAGCCCTTGCTCTCTTCACTATGGCCCTAGGTGAGCACTCTAAAAGTGATCACCCTTTAACTGGCCACACCTCCTGGCATGAGAACTTTGTGTCTTATGTATGGACGTACTGCCTTCAGTTACCTGCTGCTTTGTTCTTCTGGGCTATAGCAAAGATATCAACTTTCTTCTGATACATGTGCTGTTAAAGTTCCTTTTTCTTTCTTTCTTTTTTTTAATTATTTATTTATTATATATACACTTTCCAGGATACAGTGCCAGGTCTCATTACAGATGGTTGTGAGCCACCATGTGGTTGCTGGGAATTGAACTAAGGACCTCTGGAACAGCAGCTTGTGCTCTTAACCTCTGAGCCATCTCTCCAGCCCAAGTTCCTTTTTCTTTAAAAATTTTGCTTGCTTTTAAACTTTGGTTACTTTTTAGAATCTCAAGTTTTGAACTTTTATTTTCTTTCTTGAAATAAAAAAATATTGTTGATGTGTATGAGTATTTCCCTGAATATATGTCTTTCCACTACATAGGTATAGTGCCCACAGAGGCCAGAAGAGGGTATTGGATTCCCTGGATCTGGAGTTATAGACAGCTGTAGGCTGCCATGAGGTTACTGGGAACCAACCCCAGGTCCTCTGTGAGAACAGCAAGTGCTCTTTGTTGTTGTTTTTGTTTTGGTTGGTTGCTTGGTTTTGTGAAACAGGGCTTCTCTGTGTAGCCCTGGCTGTCCTGGAGCTTGCTCTGTAGACCAGGCTGGCCTTGAACTCAAGACATCCACCTGCCTCTGCCTCCCTAGTGCTGGGACTAAAGGAACTGCAGGAAGTGCTCTTAACAGCCGAGCCATCTCTCCAGTACTTCTCTTTCGGTGTGCTGGGTCTGGGTATGTGCCTGTGACAGGTGACTGAAGAGGCCAGAAGATGGCACTGGATCCCCCTGGAGCTTGTGTTCTATGTGTTGTGATCATCTGGAGTGACTCCTCTGCAAGAGAGCACCTGCTCTTAACAGTTGATCCATCTCTTTAGCCTCGGAATTTTTATTTTCCTGCAGTGGTAGAGATGAACCCAGGGCTTTACATATTCTAGGCAAGTGTAATAAAATTAACTTAGTTTTTAATCTTAAAATTTCATTTATTTAAAAGAATTTGGGTAGCAGTAGTTGAGTAGCCATGTAGCCCAGGGTTGCCTGGATTCACAATGTAATTAACCTGTTTGTCTTTGGTTCTAAATCCTTGGATTTCAGTCCTGAGTGCTGGGGTTGGTGGCGTGTGCTGCCATCCCAGGTTTAAGTTTTGTTGGTGGCAATTCTGTGTGTTGTTTGTGAGATGGGACCTAGCTGTGTGGCCCTGGCTGCCCCAGCATTTACAAACCATGTAATCTAGGGTGGCCTTGAACTTCCCATTCTCCTTCTCAGCCTCTTGGCTAAACTTTTTGTGGCTAAATCTACATGTCCCCCCTGTGGTCTGGTGTGTGTGTGTGTGTGTGTGTGTGTGTGTGTGTGTGTGTGCACTCCTATGTGCACGAGGACACATGGAGGCCAGAGGCTGATGTCAGGTGTCCAGGATGACTAGCTACCCAGTTCCAGCGGCCCCACCTGTCTGCCTCTTCTCTGGATTACAGGCATTCACTGCTGCAGCTGACTTTATGTGGATGAGAAAATCCAAACTCAGGTCCTCAAGATTGTGCAGCAAATACTTTCCCAACTGGACCTCCTTCCCCTTCCCCCTAACACCCCACTTTTTTGTGATGTTTATTGCTTGAGTATTGTGTAATCCATATTCAACTGAATAACCATGTACGCTTTATTCTGGGTTTTTGGTTTTTTGAGACAAGGTCTCTTTGTGTAGCTCTGGCTGTCCAGGAACTGATAATGTAGACCAGGCTGGCCTTGAACTCACAGAGTTCTACTTGCCTCCGCCTCCTGAGTGCTAGGATTAAAATCAGGTACTGGTGTGCCTGCTGATTTACTTTTAATAGTTAACTAATTATTCCATCTAGAATCTATTTCATAAGGATTAAATTGATAAAATGGGGCTACAGAAATGTTTCAGCAAGTAAAGGTGATTGTCACTAAGCCTGATGACTTGAATTTGATCTCGGAGACCCACAGGATAGAAGGAGGGAATCAATTCCCACAAGTTTTCCCCCACCATATACTTAATCCTCTCTCTCCCTCTTCCTCTCTCTCTCTCTCCATCTCACACACACATTAAATAAATATATAAATAAATGTAACTTGAAATGCTAAAATTATTTCTTCCCTTATAATTAACTAACCAATTTTCCCTATAATTTCTTCTACCACTGGGTTAGTCAAGGCAAGGCAATACAAGTAGTTGTTTCTAGGGTGGGGCTTGTATAGTGCTAGTGACCTCCCAAGCCCTTGCATATGCTAGACTCTATCCCTGAGCCACACCCCCACCCATTCTTGACTGTTTTAAACCCTCACAGCTTCCAGGTTTACTCTGACAGTCTCTTTACACCATGACACTAAGGCCAATCATCCGCTTGGCTTGCAAGCTCTGATGCCAGAAAAAGGGATGAAGAAAGGCAGCCACCTTCTTCAAGCATTCAAGTAAGGATAGTAAATTTGATTCAAATCCAAAACACTCGTTCCTGTTTCTGCTTGGGGGAGTCCCAGAGTTGGTTCCCGCTGTAGTGAACTCCACAGGTGGCTCTAGGACTCCAAGCTCCTGAGGGAGAAAAGGAACTTTCGGGAACCAGAATTCAGCGTCAGCTGCAGCAGTAGAAAGTTGTCTAAGATTTATTTATTTTTATTTTATGTGTATGAGTGTTTGCCTGCATGTCTGTGCACCATGTGTATGCTTGATATCTTTGGGGATCAGAAAAGGGTGTCAGGTCCCCTAGAACTGGAATTACAGACGGTCGTGAGCTGTCATGTGGGTGCTGGGAATTGAACCCAGGTCCTCTGCAAGAGCAGCCAGTGCTCTGAACTGTAGAGTCATCTCTCCAGACCCAGAGTTAGTATATTAGTGTGTTTTCCTACAACATGATCCCAGCCAGTCTAAAAAACATTCCTCCAGCACGCTCAGGTTTAACTTTGGGATGTAACGCCAAAACAAAGCTATGTCTGCTAGCTCCACCTGTAACCCCCATGCTTGGGAGGAAGAAGAAGGAAGAGCACTGGGAGCCTGAAACCTTCTGAAGCCCTACATAGCAAGTTCCACGCCAGCCACGGTCACAGGGCCAAACCCTGTCTCAAAAACAAAACCCACAGGAAAAATATCAGGGACACAAGAGAGAGTATCTGTTTCTGAGAGGCCATGAGACCAAGCCCAGCTTACTGAATGCTCTTCAGAGTCTGATGTCTGGGATGAGATGATAGGGTTAAAGCTGGTTGGAGACAAAGGACCCAGTTTTTTCCTCATAGCTCGGATCTGAAGCAGTGCCCGGAAGGCTGTGAAGAGGAAAGAAAACATCAGGACATCCTGTTTCAGGATTAAGGATGAGCAGAGCCCAGATAGAAACTATGCTCTCTTCAGTGTCCGTCCATCTGCTACGCCCAGCAAGTGCTCTGATGTTTCGTGTCCCCCTTTCCAGCCCTCACTGTCATGCTTCTCCAGGACTCACGCAGCCGGCAGATGGGGCAGTTGTTGGCCTGGTAGCGCAGGGTGTCTGCGCAGGTGTTACAGAGGCAGAGGTGACGGCAGGGCAGGATCAAAGTGTCTCGGACATCTGAGAGACACACCACGCACTCCGCACTGTTATCGCTCACTTCGTCCTCGGCCACCTGGCCAGAAGGAGAGACCCGGCCAGTGACACAGAGCCTTCCACCCCCAGCTGACTTACAAGGAAGCTCGACTGAAGAGCAGACACATACTCAGAACAGGATCTACAATGACACTGAACTTTAGTTTATGTAGTGATTTTTTAAATTAGTTTTTATTTTATGTTAGGTGTATATATGTGCTTTGCCTTTTGCATGCCTTGCGCTTGCAGATGCCAGAAAAGGGCACCAGACCCCCTGGGGCTAGAGTTACAGACAGTTGTGAACTGCCACAGGGTGCTGGGAACTGAACCTGGTCAACTGAAGAGGAGCCAGTTCTCTCAACTGCTGAGCCCTCTCTCCAGTCCCGGGCAGGGCTTTTGATACTTGGCTCCCCCTGCCTCTAGGAACTGCTTGCCTGAAGTTGAGAGACTGGACTAACCCCTTGAGCTCATTCTTCCTCTGAAGGTCTGAACAGAAGGGACCTAGTAGGACACAGAGATAAAGGTGAAGGGAAAATGCGAGACCCTCCTGGGAAGCAGAGCTCAGATGAGCTCCAGAGCAGAAAGGCAGGTCCAAAGCAGCCTATTTTGCTCATTTCTAAAGTGGCATAACTGATAATCTAAAATGAGAATCTCCTAGGACCCGGCTGGCACACTAGACCTCAGCAGAGCACAGATTTTCACTTTGCCTCCAAGGAAGAACAAATCCCGAATTTTTAACAAAACTCACCTTAGAATCTTGTGTGTTATACTTGTTTTCAATCCCGTAGATCTCCTGGAGGAGGTAGCTGACCCCATCTACCTGAATAGCAAACAGTGAAGTCCAAGAAGAGCTCACTACCGTGAGACAAGAGTAGAAGCCCCGCCTTTCCCCATGAGCCACCATGGAAAAACTCAAGGGCCTACATAGACAAGGGACATTTTTATTTACTTATGTTTGCTTTTGGGAGGGGAAAGAAAATCAGATGCTTAGTTCACCCACCATTATATTCAGCGAGGAATGTAACATTTCACAAACTGACATGTGTAGTGCAGCTCACTACTCCAGATAGTTACAAACGGCATAGACTCAAAAGGGGATGGAAGGGTGTATGTCAGAGTGTAAGAAAATTCCAGCTCTAATAGTTGTATAGACGGCTGAAATGCGGCTCAGCTCGTGGAGCATTTGCCTAGAATGCACAGCGTCCTAACAACACATAAACTGGGTGCGGTAGTGTGTGCCTGAAATCCCAGCAATGGAGAGGCAGTGGTCAGAGGATCAGAAGCTCAGTGTCACCCTCAGCTCCATGCCTAGTTTGAGGCCAGTCAGGGGCACATCAAACTAAACAAAAAGGAAGGGAAAATAATGGGCAAGGAAAATGAGGAAGGGGAGAAAGGGAAGACACAGACAGATGTGGTGGTACATGCCTGTAGTCCTTACACTTGGGAAGCTAAAACAGAAGGACCTGTCATGAATTTGAGGCCAGCCCGGACTACACAGCAGTATCAGGTCAGACTCCACCTCAATAAGAAAAGATAAAGAGCCAGGTGGTGGTGGTGGCACACGCCTTTAATCCCAGCACTCGGGAGGTAGAGGCAGGTGGATCTCTGTGAGTTCGATGCCAGCCTGGTGTACAGAGTGAGTTCCAGGACAACCAGGACTGCTACACAGAGAAACCCTGTCTTGACAGGGAGATGCAGGACTCCTGACCTGGGAAGAGACACTAATAGTGTATACCCATAAAACCACACTCATCTCTTTTACTATTTTCTAATAAAAGATTATTTTTGTGTGTTTGTATGTGTACTTGAGTGCACACATGTGCACCATCTATGTGAAGGTGTTAATGGAGGCCCAAAGACAGGATGTGATTCCCTGGAGCTGCAGTTACAGGCAGTTGCGAGTCACCTGATGTGGGTGCTGGGAACTGAAGCAGGCCCTTGGAGAGCAGCCAGTGATTTTAACTAGGCTAGCTCTCCAGCCCAGCCCTCCCAATTCTCTTCCAATCTTTATTTATTTATTATTTTATGTATGTGAGTATGGGTCCGGGCATGCCATAGAGAAAAATGTAGAGGTTCAGTGGAAAGCTTTTAGGAATTGGCTCTCTCCTTTACACCATAGATTCAGAAATCAAACTCCGGTCACTAGACTTCTATGGCAAGAACCTTACATACTGAGCCATTTTAAAACCTTAATTATCTGTGGCCAATCCTACTCTATGAGACTAGGCCTTACTAATGCCAAAGGTGGCTTTGCCCTTCTCTTTAGAATTCCACTCCTATATTCTACCTCACCTCTGCTCCTACAGACCTAGCCTAGTTCTGATCTCCTACCAAACTCTGGATGTGAACAGTCTGTTGCTAAGACAAACCTAGAAACAGGTGTAGTAGGAGGCCGCTTGTTCATTTGGGCACCAATTTGTTGTAAGAGGCTGCTTGTTTGTTCCCAGCTGCTCAGCCCCAAAATAATCGCACAGAAACCATATTACTTGAATACTGTTTGGCCAATAGCTTAAGTGTATTTCTGGCTAACCCTTACGTTAAATTAACACATCTCCATTAATCTGTGTATAGCCACGTGGCTGTGGCTTACCAGGTAAAGTTCCAGCGTCTGTCTCTGGTGGGGCTACATGGCTTCTCCTGGCTCCACCTTCTTTCTCCCAGTATTAGTTTTCCCAGCCTAACTAACTCTATTCTACCCTATCACTGGCCAATGCAGCTTCTTTATTCATTAACCAATAAAAGCAACACATAAATAGAAGGACCTCCTACATCAAACAGGAAAATATATAAAACATTTTTCTGTAGAAACCGTAGCCTTTTAAATTGCCAGGGCTGAGGCAACTCACCAGGGCTGGGTCTATGCAGGTAGAACCTGTACTCGGGACCTATGGCTTTTTCTGCTTCTCTTAAAACTCATTTTAGCATAGCAATTGTGTTGAAAGGCACAAATAAACTAATTCATACTAAGGAATTATTAATTATTATCAATTCCATTAAGAGGGGCAAGTACTTAACCTAAAAAAAGTGAGTACTTTGGGATTTTGGATAACTACTATCCTTCTGTAGGGAGCCTTCCTTTGTTTGTTGATAACAAGGGCAATCTTGCCTCCCACCTTTCTCTGCTACCCTCCCTCCACCATGCTATTCCCCACTTGTTTTCTGAACGTCTCTCTGTGGTCTTAGCTATTTTGGAGCTCTCTATGTAGACCAGGCTGGCCTCAGACTCACAAGATCCTCCTGTCTCTGCCTTTCAAGTGCTGGAATTAAAGGCACGGGCCAGCACACCCAGCTTGATCACCCACTTTTTTCAAACCATTCTTTTTTTCTTTTGTTGAGACAGGGTCTTACTCTGTAGCTCAGGTTGGCTTAGAACTTACTGTAGCTCAGGTTAGCCTAGAACTCCAGGCAATTCTCTAGCCTCTGTCCCCCTAATGCTGAAATTAAAGGCATAAGCCACCACCTGTGTCTTCGACCCTCTTTGCCAATGCCACCGGCTACACTTGTTCCCTATCTTCTATGGCATCTGCTCCTACTGTTGCAAAAGTACAAACTGTTGGCACACGGTTGGGCTCGGCCTCCCAGCAGGCATGTGCAATCCTGCTTGTGGTTCCTGAAGAGGGCAGATGTCCAGTAAGCTGCATTTCAGAAAAGAAACGCTAGGATAATTTATGCTGAGGGCTCTAATTGGTTCTGAATTAGACCCAATACTTCATCCTTTTGTTTGAAATGTTTCTCATCATGACATTTTAAGTAAAAAGAATTCTCCTTCACTCTAATGTCAGGAGACAAATCTTATTCTTTCACTTCTCAAGATAACTGTACCCTGGGAGGCACCAACAATTCCAAAACAATAAAGGCACTAAAAATCAGTGTTCCTTTCAGGCCACCCACGTAGTTCCTAACAGACAAAAGTGCTCCTGTCCCAAAATCGTCTTCTCTGAGTGAGAGAAAGGAGGAAAGAAAGAAGAGGGGAAGGAAACAAGAGTATGTAGTTTTAAAAGTAAAAAAAAACCATGAAAAAAGAACACCAGAGGACACGTTTCTAAGAGCTTCTGGCCTTCCAATACTCACCACCTGCTTCTGCTTGAGGGGCTTAACACAGAAGGTCCCGTCCGTGTGCTGGAATAAAAGCACAATGTCACAACCAGCAGAGAGGACTACTTTCTTATTACCCGCTGGGGTGTGGGAGTCTGAATGTAATTGGCACCCATAATCTCTTAGGGAGTGGTACTATTAGGAGGTGTGGTCTTGTTGGAGGCAGTCACTGTGGGGGTGGGATTTGAGGTTTCCCATGCTCAGGACACTGCCCAGTGTCTCAGTTGACTTCCTGCTACCTACAAGATGTGGGACTCTCAGCTCCAGCACCATGTCTGCCTGCACACTGCCATGTCCCACCATGATGATAACGGACTGAACGTCTGAACTGTAAGTAAGCCACCCCAATTTAAAGGTTTTTCCTCATAAGGGTGGCCTGTAGTCATCGTGTCTCTTCACAGCAATAAAAATCCTAACTAAATCATTGGGCATTCACAGAGAGAAGAAACAAACTTGGAATATGGCAAGAGTGGAGTAGTGATCAAGTAGATCAATCATTTGATGAAGAGGACACTGAAGATCATGGCAGTGGGGGTGGCAGAGCTAAAAATTCCTGAGCGCAGTCCCAATTGGGGCACCCTTTCAGCAGAGGGGTCTCATGAGAAAGAAGAACAAAAAATATCATAAAGTTACCTACCTTCTCAAAGGTGCCCAGAAGCACATGGCAGTGGCCAAAATACTCTGAAAGAAACAGGCATGTGTTTGAAAAAGGCCAAACAACACACTGCTAGCCCTCTTCCAAATTCTTGTTTCTCTAGAACCCACAGTTTGGTAGACCAACGGTGCTGGGTTACCAGAACAGGCACATTATAGATACCATTATAAACCCCACTTCTCAGGCTGGAGAGACGGCTCAGCAGTTAAGAGCACTGGCTGTTCTTCCAAAGGCCCCGAGTCTAATTCCCAACAACCACATGAGGCTCACAACCATCTATAATGAGATCTGGTGCCCTCTTCTGGCCTATAGACACCCATGCAGACAGAACACTGAATACATAAAGAATGTATACAGTCTGACTGAGACCCACAGCTTCTGCTGGGATGGTATCGTATCACAAGAGGGAGCGGTCACCGCAGAGAAGTCCCCTACCATCGCCTTCATCCACCACAGCATGCACCACCAGAGGGTAAACCTCCCGGTCCAGATCAAAGCCAAGCTGCAGGAAAGACAAGGAAGACACAGAAGACGCCACATGGTTGGATGCTCATGGGTCCATCAGAAGGGGTTACTGCTCAGAAGCACTGCCCTCAGCTCTGCAACCCGTCCATCAAACCTGCAGCTGCCCACATCTGCCTAACTGATAACCATCTAGTTCCTAGAATAAAGGTCCCTAACCTTTTTGCAGCTCCCCCCCCCCTTTTCTTTCTTTTAAGCTTTCTCACAGTACCCCCAGCTAACAGGTTACTTAGGGGTAGAAAAATGAACAAGAACAGGTATATTTTTTATTTTCTATTTTTTGCTTTTGTTTTGTTTTGGTTTAGTTTGCTTTGGTTTTTCGAGACAGGGTAGCTTTGGAGCCTGTCCTGGAACTAGCTCTTGTAGACCAGGCTGGGCTTGAACTCACAGAAACCCGCCTGCTTCTGCCTCCCAAGTGCTGGGATTAAAGGCGTGCACCACCACTGGAAAGGTATATTCTTAATGTGAACTAAGCAGACCTTTGAAAGGCATGAGGGGCCACCAGACTTACCAGTGAAGCATGGCATTCCAGCATCTGGACAGAGTTCCCGCGGCTGGCATGGGCCCTAGGTCAGTGCCTGGGCCCTTCTGAAGTGCTGGCAGACCCTGAGCGAGGTAACTTACCTCTTCTTCTGCCCACTCTGAGGGGTCCACAGTGTGGGAGGGCAGGCAGAACTGCTGGCACACCCCCCGCTTGTAGTGCACGGTCTCCGACTGCAGGCTGTTGTCTTTTGGAATGTAGCTATGGGTGAAGTGGGAGCAGAGCTAAAGTTAGAACTCAGTCCAGAAGTCTAACAATTCCCACGGTCTCACACCTGTTCTCAATTTCCAACAGCACTAACTCAGAAAGACCTTCTTCTTTTTGCTCTAACCTGGACTATTACTGGGCTCATATATTTAACCCATACATCCACAGGAAGAGAGCTAAAATAAAGAGTAAAGATTGGAAAAGAAAATTAAACTCAAGGTCCAGACTCTGCCTGCTGTAAAGAAGGTTTTCCTTCCTAGGTGGGCACGAAGGCCAGGAAGCAAGCAGCTTACCTGCTGTGCTAGCTTACCTGGCAATGCCATTTTGGAATTCTTCAGTGGCCTGATAGTAGATGGTGATGGCTACCCGGGCATCTGTGTCAAAGGTGAACTCGACATTGTAGTGGACTTTAGCTTTGCCCGCCTCTTCCCCATGGCTCTTTACTTCCTCAGCACATCTGAGAAATCACAATCCCCCCATAAATACAATCTCCCCACAAACACAATCGCCCCATAAACACAATCCCCCACAATTACAATCCCCCCAAATATAATCTCCCCATAATCACAATCCCCCCACAAACACAATCACCCCATAAACACAATCTCCACACAATCACAATCACCCCAAAAACAATCGCCCCAAACACAATCCCCCCCACAAACACAATCCCCCTACAATCACAAACCCCCCCATAATCACAATCCTCCCTTTGGAGGAAGTGGATCAGGATTTTTGTTGTTGTCCTATTTTTCAAGGCAGGATTTCTCTGTGTAGCTCTGGCTGGCCTGAGATCTGCCTGCCTCTGTGTCCTGAGTGCTGGGACTAAAGGTTTGCGCTACCATTGCCCATCAGGGATCAGAATTTTAAGACTTACTCTTCGGGCTGGAGAGACGGCTCAGCAGTTAAAAGCATTGGCTGCTCTTTCAGAAGGCCCAGGTTTGATTCCCAGCACCCCACATGGCAGTTTACACTTGTCTGTAATCCAACTCCAGGGGATCTGGCATCCTCACACAGGCATACATTCAGGCAAAATGCCAAAATAAATAAAAAAGAATATTCTGGGTGGCAGGAAGGTGGTGGTGCACATCTTTAATCCTAGCACTCAGGAAGCTGAGGTAGGCAGATCTCTGCGATTTTGATGCCTGCCTGGACTACAGAGCGAGTTCCAGGACAGCAAAGGCTACACAGAGAAACCCTACCTAGAAAACAAAACAAACAAACCATCCTTACTTTTCTTTAACCCCCCTAAAACAACACTGCATACCTGGCTGTCTGGAATGACATATTTGTATTTTTGCTGTAGCTATCACTGTGTTGTCTGTTGGACATTTAGACTATTCACTAGGTCCTGCTGTCTGTGGGGAATAAACGGCCTGTGTGAGTGCGTGTGTCTCTCATTCTATCACTTTTCACTTTAGTGACGATCACTAATCACGCCTGAGTTCCCACAGGCTGTTGGAGACCAGCAGGCCCCTCCCTTCCTCTCCTCCTCTACTCTGCAAGTGCAACACGCACTTAGCCCCGTGTCTGAACAGCATGCCCTGTTGCTCAGTCTTGTTTTTATTGTCTTTATCTGTTCCCTCCCTTTCTCCCCTCTCCCCTCCCACCCTCTCCAGTGACCACCATACTCTGAATTTACTCAGGAGACCTTGTCTTTTCCTCCATCCTATGTAGATCCATGTATGTCTCTCTTAGGGTCCTCTTCACTGTCTAGGTTCTCTGGGGTTGTGGACTGTAGGAAGTCATTTATGAGTGAGTACATATTATATTTGTCTTTCTGGGTCTGGGTTACCTCACTCAATACGATTTTTTTCTAGATCTTTTTCTTAAGGTTCTTTTTTTTTTTTTTCAAGAAGGATTTCTCTGCAGCTTTAGAGCCTGTCCTGAAACTCACTCTGTAGACCAGGTTGGCACTAACTTACAAAGATCCACCTGCCTCTGCCTCCCAAGTGCTGGGGTTAAAGGTATGTGTCTGTGTCACCACTGTCCCTGTTGTTGAGTCTTGTCAGTCTTTAGGCACCATCTACTGACTTTCTACTGCTGACATAGTTTGTCTCCTTCCTCCCTCTGACCCTTGCAGAGCTCTGACTTCTCCACACAGCAGGGAAGTCACAACCCTATTAGCACAGCATCTAGCTGTGTTGCTGTGATTTCACAAAGGCTATTTACAGCTTGACACAGAGGAAGCTACAGTTGGCCTTCTTTTCCTGCCTAACTTCCCGAAGGGAGGACTCATTGGCCTTTTTAGTCCTTTGGTTTTTCACATACTTATCCTGAATTTCAACCCAAACTCCCTGACAACCTACAGCGCGCCTACAGACATCCAGATGCATAGGGGTCCACTTAGCTTGTCACCCCCCAATAGTGTCCTGCAGCAGAGCCCAGGTTGGCCTCAACACTATTTTGCCTCTACCTCCTGGGTACATGTCATCATGACCAACTTAAAGTAGGATTTTATATCCTAACTTGAACACCTCACTACTCCATAGCTTGTTAGGATATCTGCAAACTTCAGCCCTTCCTTTAATAACAGTTCTTTTCCCTTTGTTTTAGATCCACAGAATACAGATAATATTTAAAATGCCTGGGCAGGTGAACGTTCTTTCTGTACAGAACGGTGCCCACGTTTCAAATTACACAAACATGACAAGGCCTTATCTTAGGGCCCATGCCTCAGCAGCGCCTGGCAGCTGGCATCCTTCAGACACAGGCAGGAGGCTGTGGGCCCTGGCAGAAGCTGCTCTTTGACTCCCACAGAGCATCTGTTGCCCCACGAGCAGAAGGGCACTTGGGACCTGGTCTGAGCCCTCAGGAACTTACTTGACAAGCCTCAGCGTGTCCTTTCGGATGTTGATCAGGCTTCTAAGAGTCTTCACAGGTTCTTGGGGAGGTGGAGCAGCGTAAGGAAACTGTCAGACACAGAGTGGGAGAAGCAGTGTATTTATAGAGACCATAACTGTCCCCAACTGGAAAGGGGCTCTGGGGTAAATGAAAAACAGCACTGTGAAGAGAGGCAAGAAGGAGGAGCCGAACTCTAACTGAGGAGGCGGGTGTCTCTAACAGAGTAAGTCAGCTTGTCCAAGGTCAGTGCTAATAGGAAAACCAGCATTTAATATAATATCCAAAAAAGCAAGATTTATCTGCTTCTACCTCCCACCCTCCCATATACATAAAGCTCATTTGGGTTAGTGTTCAACTATTGGAGAACTAAATAGAAAAAAAAAAGCCAACTCCCTACTGATATTCTAAATAACAAAGGACTTACTGTGGCCAAATTTACCACAAAAAGCTTTCCATTTAAGCTCAGATGACAGAAGAACCTACAAGTTCTTTTCCTTCAGGGAGGACACACAGGATCCTAAGAATTCAGGGAATGAGAATAAAAGAGAAGCCCATCAAGTATGCAGGGCAGAGGCTTGCAAACACCAAAGGAGAAATCCCTCAGATGATCACACAAGGAAGTGTAGACAGGAGCCTAGAGGCATGCGGGTTGGTGGAGGCTGGGCTGGCTTCATCATTTGTACACATTTTCTTTCCCCATCTGAACCTTCCGATGCAGAGTTCTGAGACAGTGATAAAGGGGAACAGAAGACTTTCACTGGGGATGACAAAATGTTCTCAGTACTCTTGTTCTTCAGGCAAAACAGTTCAAGGGTCTCTCAACACGCTCCATGACGTAATGTGTTCTGAGAGACTGTCTCTGCTGGGACACACAAAGACAGCTATGAGAAGGCTAGGCGGTGTTATCTACCTACCATCATAGACGCTGACTGTCCCTGATGGGTCACAGGAAGCCTACTGGTCTCAGTAGCTCCGCAGTACATTGTGGGTCTCCAGGTCCCACAACTGTCCCTCCACAGTGCTGGCGTCAGGAAACAGGACGCCACGTTATGCTCTAATCATGCCTTCAGACATTGACTAAATGTGGCTATTTTTATTGGGAAAACAACTTAAATCAAAATAAAGTACAATTGACTTTCAATGCTGTCAATGGGATTTCTGATAATTCACATATTTGACTATGACACTTAAGAAAACACATTCGCACACCTTTAATCCCAGCACTTGGGAGGCAGAGGC
>NC_022014.1:79382952-79390962 GCF_000317375.1 Microtus ochrogaster
CGGGTTGGGGGCACACTGCCACAGCACAAGCATGTGGAGGTCAGAAGACAACTGACAAGGCCATGGAGGTCCCAGAGACCTAATTCAGCGTTAGAAGCAGGTACCTTTTCCTGCTGAGTAATCTCTCTGGCCTTTAGCATTTGTTTTGTTCTGTTTCTTGAGACAGTGTCTCATATAGGCAAGAATAACCTTAAACTTCTGATTCTCCTGTCTCTCAGTCTCTCAATGTGCTGGGATTATAGGCACGTGCCACAAGCAGCTACAAAAGACTTTGTTGATACACAAGCAAATATGTGTGTGTTTATTTGTGTATGTATGTATATGAATATGTGTGTATGAATGCGTATGTGTATATGTGTATGCGTGTGTATGTACGTGTATGTATGTATTTATGTGTGTATTACTAATGAAAGTTGCTTTTTAATGACAAAGCATTATATGATCAAGCAGAGAGCTTTAAAAACAAAATGCACAAGATCACTCGTGATTTTATCACAATATTGAAGTTAACAATGTTTTTGCAGAATGTATTTCTGCCCCTTCTTCACTGTTTCCCAGTGTTTATGATTAGAGGTCTTCTTCTCTTTTATAAGCACATGGCAAACATTGGCACCACATACAGACAGCTGCATACTTTATTTAAACAGTTGGTTTTACTTCTTTGCTGATGTGTGTTGTAGATGCCCTTGTCCCTGCATTCTGCATGCTTGTTTGATTATTTCCTTGGGACAAATTCCTAGGAGTGGAATTACTGGATCAAAGAGTAAGCATATTTTTAAGACTTTAAAAGTCATTTTGCCAGACTGCTCTGTGAAGAGCGTAACAGGAGGCTTTAATACAGGGAGACGGAAATTCTAGTCCAGCTCCCATCTGTGGCCCATTTCTTCACCCCCTACTTCCTAGGCTGCCATTTAAAGGAATTTAAAACAATTTTAAATAAGCTTAAGTAAAAAGTCATTAGGCAGGAGAATCTGACAAAAGCACTAAGTCCATTCTAAAGCCAAAATAAATGACTTTGGGATTAACATTTTTTCCTGGAGTAGCAAAGTTAATCATTTCATTTGTGCAGGTACTGGGTTCTTTTTAAAAACTCTTTTGGAGAAACCCAAAGCCCTGATATAAAGAGCTTTACAGGCCCTTATTTATTTATTTGCTTTTTTTTTTTTTGAGACAGTGTTTCTCTAGGTAGTCCTGTCTGTCTTAGAACGGGCTATGTAGTCCAGGCTGGACTTGAACTTAAAGAGATGTACTTGCCTCTGACTTCTGAGTGCTGGGATTTAAAGCATGGCATGCACTACCACTGCCCAGTTTTATGTAGTAATTTTATTTATTTATTTATTTTTGGCTTTTGAAGCCACGGTTTATCTGTGTAACAGCCCTAGCTGTCGTGGAACTAACTCTGTAGACCAGGCTGGCCTTTAACTCACAGAGATCTGTCTGCCTCTGCCTCCCAAGCGCTGGGATTAAAGGAGTGCACCACCACCATCTAGCTTTTTAACCAGAAAACTTGGTAAAAACAAATCCTTGGGGTTGGAGAGATGGCTCACTGGTTAAGAGAACAGGTTGGTCTTCCATCCAGAGGTCCTGAGTTCAATTCCCAACAACCACACAGTGGCTCACAACCATCTGTAATGAGATCTGGTGCCCTCTTCTGGCCTGCGGGCATATATGCAAGCAGAACGCTATACATAATAAATAAATAAACAAACAAACACACAAAAAACTCCAAATCTTCCTAGTGGGATCAAATGTGGATAATTTTCAACATAACATAAAAGAAAACATTAAACTGAGTGCCTACTATGTGCCGTATTCTCCTCCCCACTTGTGTGTGTGTATGCTCACGTGTGTGCAGATGTGTATGGTGTTTGTGCGTGCGTGCGGAAGAGGCTAAGGGACGGCTTCGTCTACTACTCCTCAGGAGTCACCCACAGTTTTTTGAGGCAGGGTCTCTCACTGGCCCGAAGCTCACTGATTTGGCGGTCAGTTGGTCAGTGAGCCTTGGGGAGCCTCATGTTTTCACCTCCCACCACTGAGAGCACGATCATGTGCCACCATGCCCAGCCTTTTTATGTATAATCTTGGAACTGAACTCAGGTACTCAGAACTTTACCATCCCTGTTTTACTTTTTTTTTTTAATTATGCCAGGCAGTGATGATGCATGCCTTTAATCTCAGCACTTGGGAGGCAGAGGGAGGCATAGTTCTGTGAGTTCGAAGTCAGCCTGATCTACAGATCAAATTCCAGTATAGCCAGGGATACACAAAGAAACCCTGTCTCAAAAAACAAAAACAATTTTTAAAAAACTTATGGTAAAATATACATACCTACATAACATGACCTTTACATTTTAACTACTTCCATGCACGCAGTCCAGGGGCATTAATCATATTCACATGTATGTTGTTCAGCCATAGCCACCATCTACTCCTAGGTCAATATACTCTTATTTCCTATTCTTAAAATGAGTCACGTCTCTTCTCTCACCAGTCTGTGAGCTCCTGAAGAAGAGACCAGAACAGAAGAGAAGCTCAAACTCCGCTGACGCCTGAACAAATGAAGAATGTCAATGTTTTTTTTTTTTAAGAATGTCAATGTTGGGGGAGGGGGAGGGAAATGGGAGGCGGTGGCGGGGAAGAGACAGAAATCTTTAATAAATAAATAAATTAAAAAAAAAAGAATGTCAATGTTAACACCCCGTTTGGCAGACAAAGAAACAGACCGGGCTAGGTGTGTAACTCAGTATACAAGGCTTGGATTCATAAGAAAAAAAAAAAGCAGCTGAGACTCAGAAGGTTCCACAGCTAAGGAGCAGTAAGGAGAAACATGATTGGAACCGACGAGCGTGTGGGAAACCACTTCAAACAAGCTCCATGCCAGTTCTGGAGGCAAGTCAAACGCTCTAGAACAAACCCTGTGCTTAGACTGCATCAGGTACACATGAATGGCTTCTCCTCTACATGGTAACGAGAACATGTGAGGTCTCCACTGAGAACAGCATGTCAAACCTCTCTGTCTGTGAGATCTAATGGAGACTGCACAAGATAGCAAAGGACATTTTGGCCACGGTGATGCGAGAAGACATCACCAGCAGGTTGCCCCAAATGCACAAAGGTGTGCTACTGATGGACATTTCTAAGTCATGGTGATTCTCCCCTAAGGTTTTTTTTTTTTGGTTTTTCGAGACAGGGTTTCTCTGTGGCTTTGGAGCCTGTCCTGGAACTAGCTCTGTAGACCAGGCTGGTCTCGAACTCACAGAGATCCGCCTGCCTCTGCCTCCCGAGTGCTGTCCCCTAAGGTTTTTATTTGCTGGCCTCGAACTCAGAGATCCACCTGCCTCTGCCTCCTGAGTCCTGGGATTAAAGGTGTGCGCCACCACCTGGCAACCCCTAAACTGTTTTCAAAGAACAAAGCATTTGCCTGTTTGTTCAGCGTTCTCACTACATTTGAGCACTGAACTTGACAGACAATGAGGGATGAGTCAAGCAAACTGAATCTAAGAATGACTGAAATCCCAAACACTGTGAACCCAGCACCGGAGTATAATTCAGGTTCAACCAGAGACCTCATTCCGTGGACCCAGGGCCTGCCAATCAAGGCACCACTGCCTGTGTCTGCAGAGCAAGTTTCTCTTTGGCCTTTCCCTCTGCTGTTATTTCCCTGTACATGCTTCTTGCATCAAAGTGCCACCTGGTGTCCAAAGATGGAACTGCTATTTTAGGCCCCTATTTTACACATGAACAGGTGTGTAGTATGTCTGCTTTTGTACAAATATAAATAATCACACACTGCAAATCTTGTTTTCATCATGTTGATTTCAAATATCTTGTTAACCTTACTTAAATCTGAATAAAAAAATCATTTTGCCATAGAAAATATGGTCACACATGTTAGATAAGAACAGAACTGGCTGTGTACAGTGGCACATGCTTCTAATTGCAGCATTTTGGAGGTAGAGGCAGGAGGATCAGAATTCAAGGTCAACCGCAGCTACACAAAAATTCTGAGGTCAAGGTGGGCTCAAAAACAAAATAAAATACAAAACCAGAAACCAATATTTTACTCCATTTGAAAGTACTGAGCAACCCCAGTTGTTCATAAAGAAAGGCTATAATCCATTCATAAAAATAGATAATTCACTCCAATAAAGTTTTCTTTAAGTTTGATTTGTGTGTATATGGAGCAGCCAGAACAAGGTTTAATATCCTCAGGAGCTGGAGTTGGAGGCAGCATGAGCCGGCCAACATCAGTGCTAGGAATCGAACTCTGGTCCAGTGGAAGAGCAGCAAGTAACTCTCAGAGCTGGGCCTTTTCTACAGGCCTAGTAGAACGTTTTTGCAAGCAGCTCGTGACTTTCTGTGCGCTTGGAGGCTGGTCTGCTCGCACACACACCAGTATGAACAGTGTGAGCTGTGCACTGTCCCTGCAGGTCCTCAGAAAACTCAGTGTGCAGGTGTGTTTGTCTCTTTCTGACGACCTCACTGACCAGAGGGTTCTGCCCTTCTCCATGATAATTCATAGTGTTGGCCCACCTGTGACGGGGCCAACATCATTAGAAGGAGGGCACTGGAGAATTGGCTCAGCAGTTAAGCGTACTTGTTCCTCTCGAATGCAACGTGGGTTCAGTTCCCAGCACCCACATTGAATCTAGTCTCAGGGAATCCAACATGTTTTTCTGACACCCATGGTGCACATACACACATGCAGACAAAACACTGACACACATAAGATAACAAAAACAAATAAATCTAAAAACATAATAAAAGCATAAATGGTTGAATAAGTTTGTATTCCAGTTAAAACTTAAAGAATTTTAGTTCAGCGCTGGGTGGTGGTGGCACACTTGGGAGGCAGGGGCAGGGAGATCGCTGTGAGTTCCAGGACAGCCTGGTATCTACAGAGTGAGTTCCAGGACAGTCAGGGCTACACAGAGAAACCCTGTCTTGAAAAAAAAAATTCCGTTAAATTCCTAGTGTCTAAAAGAAGAAAGGCAAGGCAGTGGTGGCACACACCTTCAATCCCGGCACTTGGGAGGAGAGGCAGATGGATCTCCATTAGTCCAGTCTGGTCTACAGAGTGAATTCCAGGGCAGCTAGGGATACACAAAGAAACCTTGTCTAGAAAAACAAAATCAATTAACAGAAAAAGAAAGAAAAAAGGAGAATCAACACTTTGAACAACCCTAGAAATAAAGGAAGGGGTCAAGATTAGGCAGTAAGAGTTGGTAGTGGTGCTGCACGCCTTTAAACTCAGAATATGAGGGGGGCAGAGATAGGTGGATCTCAGTGAGTTTGAGGCCAGCCTGATCTACAGAGCGAGTGCCAAGACAACCAAGACTACACAAAGAAAGCCTGTCTTGGGGCTGGAGAGATGGCTCAGAGGTTAAGAGCATTGCCAGCTCTTCCAAAGGTCCTGAGTTCAATTCCCAGCAACCATATGGTGGCTCACAACCACTGTAATGAGGTCTGGTGCCCTCTTCTGGCCTGCAGGCATATACACAGACAGAATATTGTATACATAATAAATAAATAAATATTGAAAAAAAAAAGAAGCCGTCTCAAACAAACAAACAGATGAACCAGCCAGAAAGTATGTGGAGCTCACTTACGAGCAGGCAGCTGCAGCACAGAGTGGCCCGACTGTGCAGTGCTTCCCCACGCACTGTCTGAAGCTCTCGAGGGTCGTTCTCATGCAGCTGCTCTGAGGTGGGGACAGGGGGTCTACACGCTGATAAACACACCAGCTGATTTCACAGCACACAGGTCAGAGGCCACACTGGAGGAACAAACACTGACATTCTGGGTCGTGTTGTGTTTGTTGTAGACTAAGATACATTTGTGTGGGACTTTTTCTTAGAGTAAATGTTTCCTTACCTAAAAAAGCAAAGAATGTTTATAGAAAAAGATGTAACTGCTGTGGAAATAGAGACAATACATAGAGAAGCTGACCACACCCTGTCCTAAGCGTATCACAACACATACCTGGTTTAGGCCCAGACCTCCTGCTTCAATGTCCTGAGTGCTGTGAGGTCAGGAGTGCACAGCCAGGGCCGGTTCACATCTGTGCTTTCAGGCTTCTTTTCTTAGTTTAAAATTATTCCATTATTTCTGATGTGTATGTGCACCATATGCATGCCTGGGGCCTGCAGAGGCCACAAGAGGTTTTTGCTTTTTGTTTTTCGAGACAGGGTTTCTCTGTAGCTTTGGAACCTATCCAGGCACTTGCTCTGTAGATCAGGCTGGCCTTGAACTCACAGAGACCCACCTGCCTCTGCCTCCTGAGTGCCGGGATTAAAAGCATGCACCACCACCACCAGGCACCAGAATAGGGCTTTTTAAAAATGTGTTTTTTGCCGGGCGGTGGTGGCGCACACCTTTAATCCCAGCACTCGGGAGGCAGAGGCAGGTGGATCTCTGTGAGTTCGAGACCAGCCTGGTCTACAGAGCTAGTTCCAGGACAGGCTCCAAAGCCACAGAGAAACCCTGTCTCGAAAAACAAAAAACAAAAAAAAAGTGTTTTTTGGTGTTTTGACTGTATGTATGTCTGCGCATAACATGTGTGCCTGGTGCCCACAAAGACCCTAAATGGCATCAGATCCCCTGGAGTTGGAGTTACAGCTGGTTTCAACCACCATGTGGGCGCTGAGAGTCAAATCCAAATCCTCTGGAAGAGCAGTCAATGCTCTTGACCACTGAGCCATCTCTCCAGCCCCCAGAAGGCTTTGAATCCCCTAAAAAACTGGAGTTACAGACAGTTGTAAGCTGCCCGTAGATGTTGGCAATAGAACCTGTGTCCTCTTGTAAGAATCACTAAGCCATCTCTCCAGCCCTGAGTTTATTCTTCAAAATGCTTGCAAAAATAGGATCATACCATTTACACTTTGCCTTTTTTCACTTAATGATGCATATTTCTTACTAGGTCAACGTATTTTATTATTATTTTTTCCTTATGTAGCTCTGACTAGTCTGGAACTCACTGTGTAGACGAGGCTGGCCTGGAATTCAGAGGTCCACCTACCATATAGCCTCAACTTGTCTGTTTGTTTTTTGGGGGGGGTGGGTGTTTTGAGACAGGGTTTCTCTGTGTAGCCCCAGTTGTCCTGGAACTCCCTCTGTAGATCAGGCTGGCTTCCAACTCACCAAGATCTGGCTGCCTCTGCCTCCCAAGTGCTGGGATTAAATGTGTGTACCCACCATACACGTGCTTTTTCATTATTTATTAAAACTTTGTTTTTTAAAGTGTACTGGTATTTTTGCCTGCATGTACGTCTGTGTGAGGATGTTAGATCCCCAGAACTGGAGTTACAGACACTTGTGAGCTGCCAGGTGGGTGCTGGGACTTGAACCCTGACCCTCTAGGAGAGGTGCTCTTAACCACTGAGCTGTCTCTCCAGTCCCATAATGTTAACATCTTATGGGATAGAAGTTATTAAAGTCAGAAACCTATTAAATCATCTACAAATCTTCAAATTTCCCCACTTTCCTCACTAACATCCTTCTTAATCAAGTGTCAATATTATATTCCTCCTCCAAACTTGGTATAATAACATTTCCAAACATACAGAAAAGTTTAAGGGATTCTGTAGTGGTAAACAGCGCATTACCTGGAATCGACATTAAAACACACAAGCGTATGCACATTCCTTTAATCTCAGAACCTGGAAGGCTGAAGCCCAGGTGGATTTCTTTGAGTTCAGGCTAGCCTGGTCTACACAGTGAGTTCCAGGATAGTCAAAGCTACATACCCTATCTCAGAAACAAGCAAGAAAATAAACAAAACCAATATGCTACAGCCCAGGTTGGTAGTATACCTCTGAAATCCCAGCAATGGGAGGTGGAGGAAGGAGGATCAGGACTTCAAGGCTACACAGTAAACTTAAAACCAACCTGGGTTGGACAGTGGTGGCGCTTGCCTTTAATCTCAGCACTGTGAGTTCAAGACCAGCCTGGTTTACAAGAGCTAGTTCAAGAACAGGCTCCAAAGCTACAGAGAAACCTTGTCTCAAAAAA
>NC_022014.1:79391142-79396832 GCF_000317375.1 Microtus ochrogaster
AGTATGTTTGTTACTGTGCTCTGCCCCTTATAGTATACTATCATTTGATAAGCTAATTAAATAAATATTTAAAATAATGGCACATTTTAATTTGATGCCTGATTTTCCTCTGCTTTCTCTACTTATAATGTCTCAGCTACAGATGCCCCCAAAGCTTCCCAGTGACTACTTTAGGCGGGTGATGCTTTAGACTTTTCCTCCATTGGTTTCAGCGGAGAACAGTTTAGGCTCCACTTGAAAACTGTGATGTGCACATGGATTTGCCTATTTAACCAGACATATCCCTGAGACAGACCATCATGCCTGCTGTAGATCAGAATAACGTGTTCTGTTTCAACTGCAATAAACTCCTTTCTCCCGTACTTTCTGCTAGTCTTTACAGCAGTTCAGGAAGATGTAGTCACAAAACCAAGAAAATGCAAACATTTCCTTTCCACTCAAAACTACCAGAGTCCATCACAGGACTACTCTGTACACAAAAATGCTGTGTTTGGATTTAGCTACCAAAGAAACTCACCCCAGAAAGCACCCCTGTTCACCCACTTACTACTCCACAGGGTTTCCCGGCAATAAGCACACAGGATCAATGTCACAGCTATATGACATCGCACCTAATGTTGACTTTTTCCAAAATGTTTAATTGGACAATTATCCAGTTATGCAATTCTCTGTTAACATTAACAGGTAACAAGAATGTGGAAACAGCCTATCTCAGAGCAAGGCAAACAAAATCACACTCATGTTGTATGATGACATCCAGGCGAGATTTCTCTTTCTTCTTAGGGTCTGGGTTTTGACTAAGCACCAGTCTGACTCTATACAGCTCTGTGAACTGCTTATGACCAACAGAGCACTGACTCTTCTCAGAAGACTAAAGCACCACCCGGTCACACTACCACTCTGAAAGCCTGCCCTGTAGAAGACGGCTGCTTTTACTTACAAAGGCTTCTTGACTAAGGCCGACTAATTTTAGGTGGAGACAAAATGCTGAGAGCAGACACGGTCGCCTCTCCCTTCCAGTGACTGGCAGATGATGGCTAATGGTCAGAACCACTTCTTTCAGACGGGCTACCCTTCCTCCAAACACACTTCCTGACTCTCCTAGTAACACAGCTCACAAACAAAGAACTACTTTCAAAGAGGCAGTTCTGAAATGCCTGACACAACATGAAGCATATACTCTGAGAGGCAAACATCAGGGCCATCTGAGATAGGATTTTAAAAGACTACATATAAGCACGTGCGCACACACACACACACTTTTCCCCAAAGAAACATTTGAAAGTGTTAGTTTTCCAGATTTTTAAAAACACAGACATTTGGTTTTGCCCAATTACTAACAAAGGCAGTGAAAGCAAAATATTCTTCATCTCCATTTCAAAATCACAAGCAATCAAACCCCTAAAACAGTCTTCCAATTGAGAAACTCCAAGTTGTCCTTCTGTGTCCCATTGAAATAGTCAACTTTAAAGCTACTGACTTGAGAGCCCAGAAACATTATAGGAGTTATTGAGTCTCCCAATATCCTGGGAGACAAGATATTCTGGCTGGGCATGATGATGCTCGTCTTTAATTCCAGCACTCAGGAGGCAGAAGCAGAGATCTCTATGAGTTGGAGGCCAGCTTGGTCTACAAAATGAGTTTCAGGACAACCATGGTTGTTACACAAAGAAACCCTGTCTCGAAAAACCACACATGCGTGCGCACACACACACACAAATCTCATCTCTGGCCGCAGAAAAGAGAAGTACCATGAAAACTGGAAACAGTTCTGTAAGCCATATGTGCAGAATCCCAGCTACTGTGGCTGGCCTGTGTATCTGGAGATGTGGCCATTGGAAAGAAGCCATTGCTAAATCAGTAACTATGAGACTGTACTTTCTCTAGCTGACCCTGAAATGCAGATCTCCTATTAAGGAAAACAAACGGCACAAAATAGAAAGACAATTGGACAGACAGACAGGGCCATGTTCTAAATTTAAACAAGGTGTAAAGCAAAGACAGAACAACAGGTAATTCTTTAAGAAGCGATTCATGGGCCAGCAAGATGGCTCTGGGTGAAAGCACCTGTTAAAGTTCCATCCCAAGTACCCAAAGAATGGAGAGGGAAAACCAACTTCTGTAAGCTGCCCTCTGCCCTTCATGTGAGTGCTGTATAGCATGGGCATCCCCCAATCTCACCACATACACCACAAACACATGTTTAAAAGAAATCCCCAATGAGTAAATGTAATAAAAATAAGCAATTCATACCACTTATTTTCCAACATCAGTCATATAGCTTACGTTTATACTTTTCAGCCCTGGCCTTCTGTACAAATGTTCTTTTATGCTAGGTAAGAATCTGTAAAAACACACAGCTACGAGGCAGGCGGTGGTGGCGCACACCTTTAATCACAGCACTCGGGAGGCAGAGGCAGGCGGATCTCTGTGAGTTCAAGTCAGTCTGGTCAACAAGAGCTAGTTCCTTGACTGGAGAGATGGTTTAGCGGTTAAGAGCGCTGGCTGCTCTTCCAGAGGACCTGAGTTTAATTCCCAGCAACCACATGGTGGCTCACAACCATCTATAGTGGGATCTGATGCCCTCTTCTGGCCTGCAGGCATACATGCAGATAGAGCACTTATATGCATAAATAAATAAACCTTCTTTTTTTTTTTTAAAAAAAAAAAAGCTAGCTTCAGGACAGCTAGGGTTGTTAAACAGAGAAACCCTGTCTCTAAACAAACAAACAGAACAAATCAAAACAAAACCACACAGCTCCATAATTAAGCAGACATCAAAAGTTCAGGAAGAGGATTTAGTAACTGGCCTCTAATGAAATTTGGAAAGGAGGTGATTTATAGTAGATAAACCTGTACTGCCTGGACCAAGTGGTCAAGACTGATCAGTATGGGTCAGGAATACTGTGAACCTTTGAAGTGATGTAATGAGAAGGGCACCGCAGCATTCTTCAAAAGCGCACACCCTCAGGAGTCACCAGCACTCAGGAGGCAGAGGCAGGCGGATCTCTGTGAGTTCAAGGCCAGTCTGGTCTACATAGCAAAATCACATCTAAAAAAAAAAATAATATTAAAAATCTGTTAACTCAGACTTTGAAACAGGATCTACCAGAGGAAGGCGTATGTGGGCTTAGACAAGTTGTTTTACCCTACTAAGCCTCCATTTCCTTATGAATAAAACGCATAGTAAGAAGTTACCTGATTATTTATGGGATTAAAGTTTGTATTAATCGAGATCCATAAGAAGGGGCCAGTGAGAAGGCTCAGTAGGCAAAGTCATCAGATGCCAAACCTGATGACCTGAGTTCAATCCCCAGGACCCACACAGAAGGAGAAAACTCCTAAAGGTAGCCCTCTCACGTCTTCTTGCATGTGCAATGCATGTATGTGCACACAAAACAAATTAATACATTTTATTTAAAAAGTATAAAAACTGCCAGGAGGTGGTGGCACACACCTTTAATCCCAGTACTTGGAAGGCAGAGGCAGGTGAGTCTCTGAGTCCGAGGCCAGCCTAGTCTACAAACTAAGTTCCAGGACAGCCAGGACTATTACACAGAGAAACCCTGTCTCGAAAAATAAATTATAAACAACCACTTATGTTTCCCCAATTGGAAGTAACTGGGAGTGAAGGGAAGTGTCTGCTAGTTAATTTAAGATAAGGACCGACAACATCAGCTTGCAGCACAGCCATTCCCTCTGCTGGTTTCACACAGGGAACAATTGTGCTACAAAGTAAAAAGCAATTCACAAATGCATATGTGTGTGTGTGTGTGTGTTTCTTTCCTTCCTTCCTTCCTTCCTTCCTTCCTTCCTTCCTTCCTTCCTTCCTTCTCTTTCTGTCTGTCTGTCAGACCCGAGACAGGGTTTCTCTGGGTATCCTTGGCTGTCCTGGAGCTTGCTCTGTAGATAATGCTGCCCTGGAACTCTTAGAAATCCTCCTGCCTCTGCCTCCCAAGTGCTGGGGTTAAAGGCGTGTGCCACTGATGCCTGGCTCACAAAAATATTTTTAAGGGTTGGAGAGTTGGTTCAACAGCTAAGAGTCCTTGCTGCTTTTGCAGAGAACCAGGGTTCAGCTCTCATCACCAGCATGGTGGTTCATATCTGCCTGTTAACTCCAGTCCCAGGGAATCTGCACCGTCTTCAGGATTCAATGGGCTCTTGCACACAGGTGGTGCCTTAAATTCACACACGCGAACACATGTACACAAGAACAAATTAAAATTAATTAATTTTTAAAAATTATAGTAAGTAGAACACATGGCTTAACACAGTTAATTCATATATTAGGTCTGCTCCTAAGGAGAAGAGTATAGGACTAATTTCTGTATAACCAGAGCTCCTGTTTCACTAACTCATGGACAGGCAGACCTGAGCTAGAGAATGAAATAAGTGAGCCCCTTGGGGATGCTGCTTACATGTTACCTGTTAGACTTTTTGGCCTAGAAGCCTTAGCTTTTATAGCCTTTAGCAGAACTATTTCATCAAAATAGAAAAATTGCTAGGTATGGTGGTACATGTAATCCCAGCATTCAGAAGGGAGAGGCAGAGGGATCACAAGTTCAAGGCCTGAGTGGCACCCAAAAAAAGAAAAAGAAAAAAAAAAGCAGAAAAATTAACCAAAATTTTCTTTGAAATGTGACACCAATAAGCACTGTTTCCCGTAAGGGACCACAGGGCAACAGGAAATGGGTGAGAGTGTACTGGGTTTCAGTACGTTTCAAAGACATTTCGAGGAAATTCCTGCACCCCAGATGCTTAGACCTTGTCTGCAGGACACCAGCAGCTTGCTGTCTCAGCAGCACCTACAGTCAGAGGCTGACACCACACACTGCCTTCCCCACACACTCGACTTCCACCTTCCTGTGTTCACCACTGTGTGTGTGCACATGTGTGTGCGTGTGTGCGCGTGTGAGCTGCTGCTCGACCTTGTCAGCTTTAGGGGAAGCCCACTTTGACCTGACTTTTGTCCCACCTGTGAGATGAGATCAGCGCACGCAGGAGTGGATGCTGGGAGAACGACTACAGACAAGACCCTCAGAAGAGCACAGTGTGTGCCCATGGGACTCACTAAACTGAAGGGCACATGTGCACAATGAACACTCACGAAATAACTGAAGTTAAAAAAAAAAAAGGTTACCAGGTAGCTTTGTTTGTTTTTGTGACAAGGTCTTGCTATGCAGCCTGGCTGGCCTCGAACTCACTCCATAGACCAAGTTGGTCTTGAACTTGTAGCAATCCTCCCACCTCTGCCTCTTCAGTTCTGGGTGTGCCACAGTACTGGACCTGTGGAACAATATTTATTTACTTTATTTGGTATTTAGTATTTCTTAAGCTAAATGATTTAATAACCTAAGTGTGATACTAGAAGCCAGAAGACCAGGACCTCGTCTCTGTTCTCTCACTGACTTCATAGAGGACACTCCAGACAAGTCATTATAAATGTCCCTGGACACCAGCGTCCCCATCTATAGAACAAAAGTTACAGTCCCTGTCTGTTCTACAGGCAGACCGAGATCAAAGTAAAACGATTTGAAAGGCACCACAAAAACACAGGCAGTGGTGGTACACGCCTTTAGGCCTTTAGTTCCAGCACTCAGGAGGCAGAGGTAGGGAGGACTCTGAATTTAAGGCCAGTCTGGTCTACAGAGACAACTAGGGCTACACAGGTAAATCCTGTCTTGAAAAAA
>NC_022014.1:79397146-79410106 GCF_000317375.1 Microtus ochrogaster
GTGGTGATACACAGATTAATGGAGATGGGTTAAATTAAGATGTAAGAGCCAAAGAAAAGCTAGAGCTAATGGGCCAAGCAGTGATTTAACTAATATAGTTTCTGTGTGATTATTTTGGTTCTGGGTGGCCGGGATGAACAAGTGACCTGCTGCTACACATGTGCAAATACTCATACACATACACACAATTAAAAATAACAAAAAATACATCTTAAAAGAATATGCAAATGAAATATAAGCAATTAGATAGCTCTTATCTATACATTCCAGAGCACCTGGCATAAATGCAGTTAGAAAACACTTTGCTATGACTCTGGAGAGATTGTAGGTTTCCCCATAATGTTGGGATTTATTGAGAAGCAAATCTCCAACAGAGATATAAATTCCAACACTAGTGGGTGCCAAGCCTTGAATCCCAGCACTTGAGATGGGAGTCTGAGGCAGGCAATGCTCTATGAGTCCAGGCTAGGCAGGACTACATGGTAAGAGACTCTATTTCAGAAGAGAGAGAAAGAAAGACAGTGTCTTAGTTAGGGTTCCTATTACTGCGATAAAACCATGACCAAAAGCAGCTTGTGGAGGAAAAGGTTTATTTCATGTTACAACTGTCAGACCAAGGGAAGCCATGTGATGAGGACATTTTTTTCAATAGAAGTTCTGCTCCCCAGATAATTCCAGCTTGTGTCAAGTTGACAGGCAAACAAAAAAAAATAAAACCAAGATTTCCAAACCCCCAACAACCTTGAGTCACCCTCCTCGCCTGTGCCCCAGGCACTGGCAGCCAGGGACCTGTTTCCCATCCTCATAGTTTGGCTCTCTGCAGATGACAAAACACATTCTTTCCAATGTTTAAATCAAACAGCCAAAGGCCGCATTTGCTAGGCACAGAGCTGCACATTAATCTGTGAGGGGTACATTAGGAGAAGCAGGAGGGCCAATGTCTAATGGGTGAGAAGGCAAAGAATTCCCTACAGCCTGGGATGGCTCTGCAGGCTAGCCACTGAAAGCAGCAGACTTTGAGTGAGAGGTGAAGCAGCTTAAAAAGACAAAAGCATCTTCACAGGCTCCTACACAGAGAGCCTGCTGTCTTCCATGGTGGCACACACTTGACATGGTTACATTTACTGCCCTTTTAGATGAACTTTGGCACTAACCCACACACACAAACGTGGTGTGCACTTGTAATCCTAGCTGTAGGGAGGTTAAGGCAGAGCAGCAGATGAAGGTAAGCCTGAGCTACACGAGATTCTTTCTCCAAATAAATAAATAACTTGAAGAAAACATCAAACATCCAATACTGTAGATAGCTAGATGTTAATACAGATTAACACCCCCCCCTTTTTTTGGAACAGGTCTCTCTACATAGCTTTGGCTGTCCTAGAATAAACTATGACCAGGCTGGCCTCAAATTCACAAAGATTCACCTGCCTCTGCCTCCCTCGTCCTAGGGTTAAAGGTGTGTGCCATCACACCCAGCCTCAGATTAAATTTCTGCTACACCAAGGAGCCGAGTTTCTGTGGTGCACTCTTGCCTGTGAGACTTGGTGTGATGCTCACACTGCCTTATTTTGTGGCCAGTGAATGTTGTCTCACCAAACTCTGCAAAAACCACCTGAGTGTTCTGCACAACTCTGGGCTGATACAAACTGAGGCTCAGAGCATGGGAATGTGGAAGAGGACAGAGAAGAAGGACAGAAGACCCAGGGTGAGCTGCATATTACCTTCTATTAGTACAGGAAGCGACACTACAGCTATTACAAATTTTAAGCAAAATCTTTTATAAGGAAAATTCTTGTCCTGGGCTTTGGAAGCCTTAACTATACTGTTTATCCATTCCCCAGTCTGGACAATACACTACTGACACATAGTTCACATTCAAGAGCAGATGTGTGGGGTTAACTCTCATTCTTGAAGAGTAGCTTGGAGAACTGGTGGAAAATGTGGAGTTACGCAGTGCTGCTCAGCCTTGACCACACGGATCTGAAACCTGAAGATCTGAGCGTTAAAAGGAGGCCTTGTAGTCACAGCCAGCAGCTCACACCTGCACGCAGGTGTGTGCCTGGAGGTGCTGAAAGGGCCGTACAGGGATTAAGGATGTCTAAGAAGAATCAGCTTACAGGAGACTGGGAGAGGAAATGGTCACAGACCTACACGAAGAGAAAAGACTAAGGGAAGATAATAGGAACTAGTTGTGGTCTCAGGTAGACCCTGCCTGGACATGGTGTGTGAGACTGGAATCCTAGCACTGAGCAGGCTGAGGCAGGAGGAGCATCAAGCTCAAAACCAGCCAGGTCTGTATACCAAGACTGTCTCGGAACAAAACGTAACAGCAGTGGTTCCTACAGATGGGATTTTGGAGGTGAATTACCCACCTGACAGTGAAGAGGAGCCACTGTGGGGGCATAGGTGTGATAGATGGTCCCTGGAATTCTGTAAATTTTTCTGCAAGGTGAAGGAAGACAAGAGCCATGTGACCCTTTGCTACAATGGCTGGTTTGATGTCTCTGGGACAGCAGGTATAGGAGAGATGGTTAGAGCAAGACCATAGAATTGACAGTGGTTATTAGAAGCTATCCATGCAAGCCATCTGTGGTGGTGCACACCTTTAAAGCCAGTACTTGGGAGACAGAGACAGATGGATCTCTATGAGTTCAACGCCAGCCTGGTCTACAAAGCGAGTTCCTGGACAGCCAGGACTACACAGAGAAACCCTGTCTCAAAAAACAAAACAAACAAAAAACCCAGAAGACATCATGTATCAAAAAAAGAAAATGACACCTCAGATACGCAATCAACAATGTAAATCCAACTCTAACATCCAGAAAGCCTTCTCTAGCTACACTGAAACACAATCATCTCCTGCAGGATGAAACAGTGCTTCAGAGCAGCAGAATTTAGGCTGCACACCTGTAATCCCAGAACCTGGGAGCCTAAGGCAGGAGCCTAAGGAACCTAAAGGCCACCTTAAGCTATATAAGAAAATCCTGGCTCAAAACCAAAGCAACAAGAGGCTGAGGCGTTAATTAGTAGAATGCCCACCTTGCATGCAAGACACAGCATAAAGTTATAGATATGGTGGTTCATACCCATGATCTCTGCTCTTGGGAGGTGGAAACAAGAGGATCAGGAGTTCAAACGAGTTGTAGGCTAGCCTGAGCTACAAGAGACAGACAGACAGACAGACAGATGAGGAGTACGGATGAAAGAGGAAAGGCTGCGGAGTTAAGCACTATGGTCTCAGTGAAGACAAGTCTGCTGTGTGAAGGAGATGGAGGTGTCTGGGTATATTTACTGGAAAATCCCAGATATCCAGATTCACTGGGCTTGTGAAGGGGGCTACTCCCTCCCCCTGAAAATGGAAGTACCCGTCCTTACCCTTCTCCTCTTTGCTTAATGACTACACAATAAGTGTAACATTTGATAAGACAATACTTGCCCTACAGACCTGCCCCCATTTGCCCTCCTGGCCACCCCACCAGAGGCTCATATATCAGTAAGAGAGGAGGGATTTTTTTTTTATGCCAGAGGTGTTGAAGGAGCTGAATGATAATACATCTCCTGTCAGGCCTTGAAGAAATAGGAAATATGATAAGTCTTTGGAGGAAGCCTTCAAAAGTCTCTACACAGAACAGGCCATAAGTCAGGAAGACTCCCCAGCTGGCTGTATCTCCTGGGAGGGCCTAGAAGATATTCTTGTTGCTATAATCTTGGTTCTGCCTCTCCTATGGGTCATCACCAGCGTCAGCTCCCGTGCATCAGAGTGCTCTTCACTCCTGCTGAGACCTGGGGTCTTATTTGGGTAACTGGTCATGTGCACTCAATTTCACACATCGCTGCATGTCATCAGAGTTCTCTCAGAATGAATATTAATTGATCTCCAACTAAAGACCTACTGTGAAGAGCGGATGAGACGGCTCACCCGCTATGAGCACTTATTTTTGCAGAGGACCTGAGTTCGGTTCCCAGCACTCACACAATGGCTTACATCTGTCTGTGGCTTCAGTACCAGGTCATCCACCACTGCCTTCCGCCCTCTGAGGGCACATATGAACGCGGCACATACACACACATGCAGACAAAACAAAATAAAAATATCTTAAAAGTTGCCAGGTGGTGGTAGCACACACTTTTAATTCCAGTACTCAGGGGGCAGAGATAGGTGGATCTTTGACTTCGAGGCCAGCCTGGACTACAGAGTGAGTTCCATAACAGTCAGAGCTACACAGAGAAAACTTGAATCAAAAAGCCAAAAAAAAAAAAAAAAAGTTTAAAAAAAGAGAAAAGAACAGAGAAGGCAGGAGGTGTAGCTCAGATGTAGAGAGCTTGCTTAGCATCCAATAGGACTGGGTTTAATGCCCAGCAATGAAAATATAAAACGAAAAGTCAGAAACAATTTCTACTCTTCTTTCTTCTTCTAGTGAGTACAATATGTTTGGAAATTAAAGTAGTCTTGAGATTCCTGCCGTCAAGGATGCACTAGGTTTACAGCAAGCATGCACACGCCATGTTCCTCGTTCACCCCATAATTCATTCCTAGCTTCTTCCCTCTCCTCATAAATACAGGTTCCACTGTGACCTCTTTCTATTATTTTAATTCACAAAACTAAACCCTGAAGTTTCCGTGCTAGACAGATAAAACTACACTCACTCCCTGATGTTTCAAAGCATGCAACATCCTATTTCACTGACCTTAGCCAACCCTAACGGCCTGTGCCTGTGTGCCCATGTGTGTTTTGTTTTGTTGAAACAAAGTCTCATTCTGTAGCTCAAGCTGGCCTCTAACTCACAGAATCTTCCTGTTCTGGACTTCTGTATGTGCTAGGATTACAGGAGTGAGCTACCTTCAAAGGCCCAGTGAATCTGGGGTGGGGGGGTCTCTGGATCAGGCTTCCCCAGTAAACAGACCCAGACATCTCCACCTGAGTCTAGGGTTAGTGTGTCACCACATCAAGAAAACAACAGCACAAGCCCTAAAATAAATGACCTCCTGCCTCTCTGAGGCTTGGTGACTGACCATCACCTTAATCCACTCACAAAGCCTGTCAGTGCAAAGCACACTTGGTACAGTAGTCACAGCCCTTCAAACACGGGCCCTTGTCTTTTCAGCTCTGAGCCGCATCCCACAACCCAGTCCTT
This sequence comes from Microtus ochrogaster, assembly GCF_000317375.1. NCBI lineage: Eukaryota > Metazoa > Chordata > Mammalia > Rodentia > Cricetidae > Microtus > Microtus ochrogaster. The sequence goes on from NC_022014.1 coordinate 79,402,283, forward strand.
ACAGACTACTCTGCTCTGGAAGCCCGAGTGCACTAGTGCTCGAGCCCCTAGGTGGTGCCTTTCTCAGATGCCCTTGCTCTAGAACACTGGGTCGACTCTCTGTGCCAGGACGCTCATCTCCTCTCCATAGCACTTACTCAGCACATCCTGGCCAGAGGAGAGTCTGCTTACTCAGCCCTGCTTTCTACAGGAATAGCAAATGGCTGACAGAAAAGTCCTCTCTCCCTGTCTCCCAACCTCACTCCCACAAGGTTGTTTGTGAAAAATCCTATTTCACAAATTAATATACCTAATTAAGTTCCTTTAAACACCTTGGTCTGAGATGGGCACTGCAGTAAATCCAATAGTTTTAGCTCCCTAGTAAACCGAGGCAGGAATCACTTGAGTTCAGAAGTAAAAGGCCAGCCCAGGCAACACAGCAAGACCACATGTACATGTCTGATGACCTGAATCTGATCCCTGGGCCCCACAGTGCAAGGAGAGAACCAACTCCTGAAAATTATCCTCTGACTGTCATATGTGCGCATGACATGCAGGCAGAAAAGATTTAAAGACAGGGGCGGGAGGACCCTTGTCTCTAGCTGGGCACGTTGGCACACTAGGAAACCGTGTCTCTCGCTGGGCACGTTGGCACAGCTGAGCACGCTGGCACACTCGTAAAACCAGCACTTAAAAGGTGGGGGCAAGAATCTGCTACACAGCAAGTTTGAAGACAGCCTGGGTTATAAGAGACTATCTTTAAATAATAATAATAATAATAACCTTGTTCTTGTTCAAGAGGTGTAGCTCAGTGGTAGAATATTTGCTTGGCAATGGCTTGACCCTGGATTCCAGCCCCAGCACTATAAAGCTAGGAAAAATGATGCATTCACCTGCACACATGCTAATAAAAACATACAATTTGTGGATGGTGCATTTGGCACAGCTTTTGGGCACTTCTCTAGAAGAAAGGGAAGCAAGACACACATACATTTCTTAGCTCTTACTGCCCTTGCTGCAGAGCGCATGAGGAGGAAGTTACAAAACGGACTCCACTTCAGAGCACACAACACGATGTGCACTATCAGAGCTGGACCAAATGCAGCAGCTCTGCCACAACCAGGAGGAATATCGTGTGGACTCCCGGCTACAAACAGCACAGAGAAGGAAGGCGCTGCAGAGAGCAACAACCCCGACTGACTACTTAGAGCTTTAACAGTTTCCCTCAGCAAACCAAATCTAAATAAGGGAACAAAGGTGCAGCTCCTGCTCAGCTTTCACTTTCCAAGGCAGGGACAGTCTTTACTGGTTCTCCACTGTGGTTCCCAGAGACCTTCAGAAGCCTGGGTATCACTTAACATGGCATGAAGAGGCTGGGAATACGGGTGTACACTAGTAACCCCATCTCTTTAAAGATAAAGCAGGAGTACCTTGAGTTTGAGGTCGGCCTGGGCTACACAGGAAAACCCTGCTAAAACCAAACAACAACAAAAAACCCAACCAGTACCTCAACCAATTATATACGCGCTAAGGGTGCAGCTCAGTGCTTCATGTGCACAAGGCCATGTGTTTAATATGGAGCACTGTAAAGATAAGCCTGTAACAAAGTAAAAATACAGTGGATGGTCCATCCACCCACAATGAGCAGCAGCTGGAGAGGTAAGTGGCTGAAATGCTGCAAAGATAGCCATGACTGTTCCTTTTCCTCCAGCAGCCTGAAGGCATCTGCCAAGCATTACAGTCCTCTAGAGTCAGAACCAGCCCCACTTCATGAGAGCAATCTGGGACCTACCAAGGTCAGAGGGTTTTATGGCTAGATTAAATAAGACTTTAAATCTTAATTCCCACTCTCTTCAGCCATTTTTTTGTAGATACATCTGCTCATTCATTCAGATCTGACACTGAAGAATTGATTAACATTTTGCCCTGATTAAATATTCCAAGTGTTCCATTCCTAGCACTCCAGTAGGAACCACAGCGAGCTTGGGCAGAGGGAAGGCTTTTCAGCTGCCCATTCGGAAATGACAGGAAACACCTGTTAAATCCTACAAACCCCAGGAGCCAGGAGGTCTGTGGCATCTCTATTTCAACATGACGATTCATTTCAACACATTTCTCTGCCCCCCCCCCCCCCCCCGCCCTGGAAAAGCGGAGTGGTTCTTGCCCCTGCTGCTGGAGGGCTTTAAAAGGCTGTCCTCTGCTCTGTAACCTGATGCTCACTAGCTGACACCCAGTCCTGTCACTTGAGAGTAGAAGTCATTTCTTCAGAACTAAAGCTCCGTGTCTACTCTCAGTTTCAGGATGTCCCCTAATCAAACATAAAGAGCATCCATGGCAAAGCCCAGAGGTCAGCTCAGCAGATGGAATTACATACCACATACTCGCTCTGGGAGGGAATGCTTCAGGAGGCACTCCAGGAGGGCATGGCAATTCTTTATCCTTTTAGAGATCCACCAAACCCACAGATGCTCTTGGTGATCCAACCCACACAAACAGATCATGGCCAGGACTCAGAAAGGACTGGGTACACCTGACCTTATGACAAAAACAGAAGAGAGCTAGGACTCTGAAGCAGCAGTGGGATCAAATTCTGATGGCTCCCGCACGGGCTTGGCAATCCTCATGAGTGCCGTTCTCATCAGGCTGAGGACGAAATGAGATAACACACATGTACTCAGAACCACCAGCCTGACAGGTAGGGAGGCTTCAATACATGTGGGTCATTAGTATTAGCAAATGTCATGTAGGGAGAGAAAGAAAACACATGATGTATAGTATTTTTATTTTATTTTATTTCTCAGACAATGTCTCATATTGTAGCGAAGTCTGGCCTCACAACAATTCTCCTGCCTCTGCATCCCAAGTGCTGGAGTTACAGGTGTGAGACATCACAGCTGGCCTGTGAGTTTTTTTGAAATTGTCTCTATAGGTAGCCCAGACTGGCCACAAACTTGATATCCTCCCACCTCAGCCTCTTAAGTGCCAGCTTACAGACATGGGCCCCCACACCCAACTTAATATGATTAAAAACAAAACTTCTGTTCAGTATCAAACATACTTAATAATGACAGCTACAAAAACATACCAACAAGAACAACAATGTCAATACTCCATGGCAGGAAGGGACCTCATACGTAAAGGTCAAGGCTGCTACCTAGTAATTCAGAAGGAGCTCAGTCATTCAGGGCCTGCACGGAGGTGTAAACAAGGTGACTCACCTTTGGGAAAGTATGCCATCATGCATTAGCCTATATGAAAGGAGCTTTTGCTTATCTGTAAGTCATCTTTTTTTTAAAGATGTATTTATTTTTATGTACATTGGTGTGAGGGTGTCGGATCTTCTGAAATGGAGTTACAGACAGTTGTGAGCTGTCATGTGGGTGCTGCCAATTGAACCCTGGTCCTCTGCAAGAGCAGTCATTGCCCTTAATCACTGAGCCATCTCTCCAGCTCTGTAAGTCACCTTTATAGCCAGAAGAGGTCACTGAAAAGCACACGCACACGCACACACACACACGCATACACGCGCACACACGCACGTGCACGCACGCGCACACACACACACGCACACACACACGCACACACACGCACACACCCCTCACAGTTGAGGAAAGAAAACAGAAAAAAGGAAGCTAATTCAGACATCAAGTCCATTTTCTAAACTGACTTGGTGAGTTAGGTCGTGTCCTCATCTGTCATAACCTGATTTGGAGCAGAAGGTGTGTGTGTGTGTGTGTGTGTGTGTGTGTGTGTGTGTGTTGTTTCTTACATAGCACAGACAGGCCTAGAACTTGCCATTCAGTCCACACTGACCTTGAATTCGTGACAATCTTCTAAAGACTGTAATGTCAGCTAAGCAGCAGCATGCTTGGCTGCTCCTTTATTTTAGTACTTATGGAAACAGTTCCACAGAGTAGAAGAGGGGTCACCCAAGACAGAGAAGATGAAAACTACCGCTGCCAACAACACAACCTTTTCAAATTAAAGCTTAAGCCAGGCAATGGTGGAGCACAACTTTAAACCTAGCACTGCAGGCAGAGGCAGGTGGATCGCTGTGAGTTCAAGGCCAGCATGGTCTATAGAGTGAGTTTCAGGACAGCCAAGACTGTTTCACAGAGAAACCCTGTCTCAAAAAAACTAAAAGTAAAGCTCAGACAGAAGTCCATTACCAGGGCACTCTTCTAAAAACATAATTTCTCCAAGCCACTCACCAGCTCAAATTCTTTAAAATCTTCCCCACAGCCTGAGGAATGAAAACCTCCCAGGTAATGTAGCCCACTCGCCCTTCCACTGCCTTTGCCATAGGCAAGCTGCCTCCCTTATTTGTTTCAGGAAGAACAAGGGCGGTCACGTCAGCCTGTGTCTACAGCACATACCACAGGGTACCTAGCACATGGTGGCCACACAGTAAATGTTTGTCAAGTCTACAAATACAGGAATGCCTTTAGACACACACTTGGTGCCTGACTCCAGGTGAGAACCCTTTTCCCACCCACCCCAGGCCCTCTGCACAGCAGCCCAGCGATCGTCATAGCACTCCCTCCACTCTCAGTCCCTACACAACTCAGTGGCTCTGGACGCCACTCTTCCTAACATTTCCCGTAAGTGTGTTATATCCGTCCCACTCGCATGGCAGGTTTGTGACAAGAGAATTTCAGAGGCAGCAAGAGGAAGACCTACTTATGAGATGTGAGAAAAGTATATGTCAAACACCTGCAGAGGGCCCAGAACCAAGGACACAGTTCCTACATGCTAGCTGCTACCCATTGCTCAACTTTCAGAACCTCAGGTCTCTCGCAGATGAAAGGAGAGTGACAGGAAGTCCCAGGACAGGTAGATGTGGAAGCTTAGGCTTCCAAACCTGCATTCAGGAGGTCAAGGCAGAAAGATTGCCATGAGTGCCCTATTCCACATAAATAAGTTCACTATACCAAGTGAAACAATTAAAAAAACAAAACAAAAAACAAAAGACTGGGTTTGGTAGTCCACTTTTAATTCCAGCACTCTGGAGGCAGAGGCATGTGGACCACAGTGAGTTTGAGACCAGCCTGGTCTACATAATGAATTCCAAGACAGTCAGCTACATAGCTGTCTCAAAAACCAATAAAATAAAACAACCCTCTGAGGCCTGGAGATGGAGCACCTATCCATCATGGCAGACTGACTCTCCTTTTGGCGAGGTATTCGTGTGGAGAACAGCGTCTGGGCTTCTTCAGCACACAGAGACCACTCAAGAGCAACTTGACTGCTATGTTTTTGTTTGCTTTGTTTTCTCAAGATTTATCTATTTGTTTATCTATTTTATGTGCATTGGTGTTTTGCCTGCATATATCTGTGGAAGTGTGTCAGGTTCCCCTGGAACTGAAATTACGGACAGTTGTGAGCTGCCCTGTGACTGCTGGGAACTGAACCTGGGTCCTCTGGAAGATCAGCCATCTTTCCAGCCCCCACTGGCAGCTCTTCTGTGGCTCCTGCTACTGAGCCAGTTGCAGTGGCCGTACCTATAGCCCTTGTCGCTCAGGACTCTGAGAGAGGACAGCAGAAGGTTTGAGGAATGAGATGAGTAAATGGCTAAGAAAGGTGTCTTCAGCCAGGTGTGTCCCAGCACTCAGGGAGACAGAGGCAAGAGGCAGGTGGATCTCTGTGAGTTCCAGGACAGCCAAAGATACACAGAGAAGCCCTGTCTCAAAATACCAAAAAAAAGGGCTGGAGAGATGGCTCAGAGGTTAAGAGCACTGACTGCTTTTCAAGAGGTCCTGAGTTCAATTCCCGGCAACCACATGGTGGCTCACAACCATCTGTAATGAGATCTGATGCCCTCTTCTGGTGTGCAGAAAAACATGTTGTATATATAACCAAGAAATAAATCTTAAAAAAAAAAAGAGTTAGACTCTTTGGAATAGAATGTTAAAAAAAAAAAAAACAAGAAAAGAAGGAAGAGGAGGAGAAGGAGAAGAAGAAAAGTGTATTCTATTTTGTTTTCGTTTTCTATTTCGAGACAGGACCTCACTATGTAGTCCACTGGTTCTCAACCTTCCTAATGCTGTGACCCTTTAAGATAGTTCCTCATGTAATTTTGCTAATTACAATAGAGTAAATATCTGATACAGTGTGGTCCTGTAAAAGGGTCCTTTGAGCCTCAGGTTGAGAAGCACTGATGTAGCCTAAGATGGCCTTTAGCGTGCAGTAGCCCTCTCACCCGGGCCTCCCAAGTGCACACTTGCGTGCAACTCTGAAACCAGGGGAGATTCGTTCCATCACTCAGCAAACACTGACCAAGGTTTATCGTTTTGTACCCAGCTTTCTGTTAGTCTAGTGCACAACAGTAAACACAGCCAAGGCAGATAATAAACAGAGGAGGAGACAAACAAACAGGGGCTGGGTGCTAAGTGCCATGGGATGGGCAAGCAAGGGCACCGGCCAGGGCTCTTTATGGCAAAGTATGATCCTCGGGAAAGCTCCAAGCTCTGAGACTCGGCCCCCACCTCCCCACCCTGCCCCAGACTGCAACAACTTATCTTGGGCTTCCCCCAGCCTATGGGCACACCTGGTTCCTCAAGCCCCCTGTTGCACCAACAAACTTGTTTGTCCCAGGACTGATGGAACTGGTCACTGAGCCCAAGCGTCACAGTCAGTAAAAAGATTATACCCCTACCGCCACTGGCCTGTTTCCCAGGAAGTTCAGGTCGCTGTTCTCTCCAAACAGGTAACCTTCTGGATGTGTGGAGTCAAACTTCTCTCCTCCCATGATAAAGTGGCTGGCGAAATAGCTGCCTGGAGAGCGACAACAAAGAGAATCAGCCGAGCAGATGATGTCAGACTGGACGGAGCAAAAAAAAAAAGAGGCTAAGACTTCAAACGAGAATCAGATCAGTTTCTCCTCCTAATTTCAGAGCCTGGCACAAAAGCAGCAAAACCATATCAGACAACCCCAAACAACAGACAAAAGAGGTCACTACTGTTCTTGTAACAAGCTTGAATCCTCATCCTGATCTAAAAATACCATTAACCAAAAGGCAGGAAAGTAAGTCCATGACTGCCCACAAATGAACCCATTTGTATTCTGCTACTGATAGTCTGGATGGGTGTGTACTGTGTGTGTGAGGGGGTATGCTATGTGTTGGGGGTATACACTGTGTGTGGGGGTGGGGTGTATATACTGTGTGTGTATGGTATATACAATGTTGTCTGTGGGGTGTACATTATGTGTGTGGGGTACACAGTGTGTGTGTCAAGTGCCAAAGATCAATATCACTGGGACCTGCAGCTCACCAACTAGACTCGGTGGCTGGCCAGTGAGTCCAGAGATTCACTGTTTCCATCTTCCCACGGCTTAATCTACAAGAAGATCACACTCAGTTTTTCACACGGGTTCAAGAGACTGAACTAAAGGGACTCATGCTTACATAGCAAGAACTTTACCTACTGAGCTAGCTCCCTAGCTGCTACTTGGTTTTGTTTTTGTTTGATAGGGTGTCACTCTGTGTAACCCACGCAGGCCTATAACTCACTATGTAGACCAGGCTGCTCTGGAACACAGAGATCTGCCTGCACCTGCCTCCTAGAAGCATGCACCACTACCACAGCCCGTTTGTTTTTTGAAACAGAGCTCCACTCCGTGTAGCCCATGCAGGCCTAGCACTCAATGATCTTCCTGATCAGCCTCCCAGTTGCTAGGATTACAGGCGTATACCACCAGGCTCAGCTGATCCTGAATTTCCCACATCAACCTGAGGTGGTTCCTGAGCATCTGAGAATCTTAACTATCAGTGTCAATCTTATTTACACACACAATTCATCTTTGCCTGATCTTTTTTTTTGTTTTGTTGTTTTTTGTTTTTTTTT
>NC_022014.1:79410216-79415756 GCF_000317375.1 Microtus ochrogaster
AACTCACAGAGATCCGCCTGCCTCTGCCTCCCGAGTGCTGGGATTAAAGGCATGTGCCACCACCGCCCGGCTTTGCCTGATCTTTTAATCCACAAACGGAAGTCTCAGCACCTGCCTGTCCACACTTGCATACCTCCATAATCCTGCCAGCGAAGGCTCTTCACACTCACACCACACGAGGAAAGCAGCTAGGCGTGAGGGCGTGTACCTGTGATCCTAGAACTTGAGAGATGAAGGAGTGAGGACCCGAAGTTCAAGGCCAGTCTGAGCTACAAAGTGAGACCACCTCAACAGTAAATACAAGAAGCTTAGGGACGCTCGCAAGCAGTCAATACAATGGTTCTCAACCTGTAGGTCATGACCCTCTCACATGGGTCATGGGTCCCCTGAGACCATCAGAAAACACAGATATTTGCATTGCAAAACGTAACAGTAGCAAAATTACAGTTTGAAGTAGCAACAAAAATAATTTTATGGTTGGGGTTCACCACAATACAAGGAATTGTTTTAGGTCACAGCATTAGCAGGGTTGAGAACTTCTGATTTAGTTGTGTGTTTTAACTTTGACAGGGACACAAATTCTTCTTACTCAAAACTTCTTGGGCTTTTTGTTCGTTTGTCTGTTTTGAGTTGTTTTTGAGATAGGGTCTCACACAGCCTAGGACGGCTTCAAACTTGCTAAAGTAGCTGACGCTGGCCTTGAACTCTTGCCTCTGCTTCCCAAGTGCTAAGATAACAGGCATGTGGCGCCACACCCTGCACCCTCAAATTCCTCTAATCTGACTCGAAGCAAACTATCCCCAGAGAGGATTCAAACCTTAGAAATCTTTGCCAATTCTCACATACACCCCCACTCTCAAATTAACACAAAGAAATTAGGAAGCCACAAAGCCTTATGTGTAATACAGCTAGGATAACTCTAAACTCCCAGTCAACTGTGATTTTTGAGATTTTTCAGCAAGCTGAAAAACTGTGTTTTAGCATTTTTGGCTACAGAGAAGCCACAGGAAGAGGGAGAAGACATCTGTAACAGAAAACCGGAACTGGACGTTCAGATTTTACTTTCTAAACATGGAGCTTTAGTCCAGAAAGGCCTATTAAACTCAACCATGTGGCTAAGATCACTCACCAAAGTGTGAGGTAGTTCTCAAACGCTCAGGAAAACATGTGCACAGAGTGGCAGCATCCAAATCAAAGCAACCCTGAGCAGGAGCTTGAAGGAGCCAGCTGAACCTAGAAACACAGTCTGGCTGCAGTGACCCAGCATGCAATGCGATGCAGCACGCACTGTGCCCCAGGAGAGCACGATGCAGTGCGTCCCAAGACAGCACCACTACCCATTATTTCTGACATGCACTTGCTGGCCCTATTTTCCAAGCGCATAACTGATAGAAGAGAGGTGCCTGGTGGCCTTCAGTAGAAGGCAGTCTTCTCAAATAAACTGAGCCATTGCTGTTGCCTCTGAGTGAGATGTATTTCCTATACATCAGGGACTGAATATTTCTTACACATCAGATGAAATTAGAAAAGAAGATTCTGGTTGGGTGTGGTGGTATGTGCCTATAGCTATATAGCCCGAGCTACATATTGAGATCCAGTCTGAAAAAACAAAGCAAAACAAAAAACCTAAAAGCTAAGATGTAGCTCAGCTGCCTAACATCTTTGCAAGGCCTTGGGTTCCACCCTTAGCCTTGGGAAAACAAGACAAGCTATTCATTTGTTCATTCGTTCATTTAACATGGAGAGTGCCTTGCCCCAAGAGGAATAGAAAACGTTAAGTGGTAATATGCACATTTTTAATCCCAGCATTTAGGAGGCAGAGACAGGCGGATCTCTGTGAGTTCCTGGCTAGCCTGGTCTACATAGTGAGTCCCAAGACAGCCAGGGCTACACAGAGATACTCTGCTTCAAGAAAGAAAGGAAGGAAGGAAGGAAGGAAGGAAGGAAGGAAGGAAGGAAGAAAGAAAGAAAGAAAGAAAGAATAGCCCAACAACAAAAGCAAGAAGAAGCCCTCTTGGTATCTAGAGTTGTACAACATGTGTTCAGTGTAGGCCCTGGCAGCAGTCAGGCAGGAATGTGGGGCAGGAGGTCATTGGGGATTGATTGTCTTATAGAGGTGGAGGCAGGCAGATCTCTGCCTGATCTACAAAGTGAGTTCCAGGACAATCAGGGCTACACAGAGAAACCCTGTCTCAAAAAACAAGCCAATAAGAAAAATCTTCCTAACTTAGTTTTGCTCTTCTTTTGGCTCCTTCCTGTGTGACATTTCTTTTGGTTTTGTTTTGTTTGTTTCTGAAACAGGACGTCATCGTGTACCCATGATGGGTCTGAAGTAGCCCAGGCAGGCCTCAAGCTCTCCATCCTCCCATCACCACTTTTAAGTGCTGGGGGGACAGGTGTATGCATTCATCCACACCCCACACCTGGACTACCTGCCAAATTTCACTTCCAGTCTAGGAAGACGGCTTGCCGACTGACTAAGCTATCTGTCAGTCTCTTAATCTCTCAAAGACATTTCCAGTCTCCAGGCCATGGTGAATGCTATTATCTACCTTGGGCTCAAGTAGCCCAGGACTCTGTAACTGGCTTTTAAAGTCTACCCCCAATGCCATTTGCGCCCTCTAATTCCATCCTTTTAGAGATTGAGATCTTTATTTTATTCAGAAAGACAAATGGCTTTACTGAGAAGTAACACACCCAGGACGGAATTCATGCCTTGCACAACTCGGTCGTTTTGGTAACTATCACCACAAGTCCAGTTGAGAACCTTTTCAGCCCTCCAAAGCATTCCAGTGTGCCTGGCACTATCCCACTGCCTCACCAGGCATGGTGGCCAACACCTTTGTCTTACTCGCTGTTCTACTGCTGTGCAGAGATACCATGGCAACTCTTACAAAAGAAAGCCTTTAATCGGGCTTGCTCAGTTTCAGTGGGCTAGTCCATTATCATCATGGTGGGAAACAGCAGGTCTGGGGCTGGGGCAGGAGCTGAGAGCTTTACTTGCTGATAGGAATCAAGGCAGCAAGCAGAGTGAGATACTGGGCCTGGCAAAGGCTTCTTAAACCTCACATTCCCCGGTGACAGCCACACCCCCTTCCAGCAAAGCCACACTTTCAAATCCTTCTCAAACATTTCAACAACTGACTGACATAAGCTTTCAAATATATGAGCCTGTGGGGTCCATTCTCATTCCTGTACCACAACTGCAATCCCAGCTCTGAGAGGCTGAGGGAGGAGCTCTGCTCTAATTTCAAGGCTAGTTGTGGGCACACAGTTAAATACCAGGTCATTCAGAACTGTCTAGCAAGGCCTTGTTTCAATTAACAAAAACTGCCTCTCAAGTGCTAGGATTAGAGCTGAGTGCTATATTTGGCAGTGGTCCATGGTACACCGGGGTTTTGTTTGTTTTGTTTGAAGCAGAGTTTCACTCTGTAGCCCAGGCTGTTCTGAAATTCACAGAGATTAGCCTGCTTCTGCCTCCTGAGTGCTGGGATTAAAGGTGTGCACCACCACATCCAGCTAGTCCTTCTGTTCTTAATGTAGCTCAACAAATTTAATGTGGTCACACAGCTGGGAGATGCCAATGTTGGGATAAAATCTAGCTCTGTTTTAAGTGAAAGTTGTATTTTGCTGGCTTTATCACAAAATAAATAAATAAAACCAAAGCAAAAACAAAAAACGGAAGAGGGCAGTTGTTAAGCTACTGCAGCCCCCGGTTCAACTGATTAATCCCTTACATTCTCAAGCCATCGCTTCTGAAACCTCATCATCAACCATTCTGCTTTGTTATTTATTAAAACATTTGTTATGTGATTAGTCAATTGGACTAAGTGCTGTGGCAGCTAACAACTATCCTCTTCCAATCTTTTTTATTTGGTTTTATTTATTTGTTTTGCAATAAAGTCAACAAAACACAGGCTTCAGCTTAAAAGAGAGCTAGATTTTATCCCAATGCTGGCATTTACCAGCTGTGACCATATTAAATTTATTGAGCTTTGTTGTTGAGCTACATTAAGTAAAAAGTTATTTTTAAATACAGTCCCATTTATTGGAATAATCAGGTACATAACTCGATTAGTCCAAAAGTTAATAGCAAGATTAATATTTTCCACTTACAGGCAGGGAGGGTATCTGTTTATGATGCAACCTTAATGAGAAAAAATATACAAAGAAAAGGTTTCTCAGCAAGAACTATTAGCATGAGACAGTGGCTAAAATCTAAAATTATTTATATGTCTGCTGTGAGAGAATCCTTCCATACACTGTAATATGTATTACTCTCGTTGGCTGACAGTAAAGCTGATTTGGCCTACAGGAAGGCAGAATAATACTAGGTGGGAAAGTCAAACTGAAAATACAGGGAAGAAGAAGAGAGGAGCCGGGAGATTCCAGCCAGCTGCTGGAGAAGCAAGTTGAACTAAAGCAAGGGTGAGGCCACGAGACACATGGCAGAACATAGATGAATAGAAATGGGTTAATTTAAGTTGTAAGAGCAAGTTAGTAGTAAGCCTGAGCTATAGGCCGAGCATTCTGTAATTAATAGAATCTTCTGTGTGCTTATTTGGGATCAGGCGGTCGGGACAAAAGAAAAACTCCACCTCTGTTTACATATGTCTGTCCTATACAATATAAAATTTTCATGACTCAAGAAAGTTTAAAGGTTTGGGTTTAGAATTTCACCACAATAAGTAGAGCACCATTACTTGGAGTCTAAACATACTGGGACTTGTTTTGCTCTCTGGCATGTTACATAGTAATTATGTGTTGAAACATCTCTTGGTCTAAACTTTCTATCTAGTTTCAGACGCAGTGCGTCTTCAGTCTGTTTCATTTCCCATTTTATTCTGGAGGAGGAGTGTTTGTTGATCGTACTGGTCCTTCCACGAGATAAGTAAAACAAAAGATTGTGGTTTGGTGTAGAAAACAAAATGTTTTTGAGACTAAAGGGTCTGATTTACAATTTTTGTTTGCCTCTGCCTGAAAGGAGATGTTCCCTGGGCTTTATCAATGGGAGCATTTATCATCTCTTTTCCACAGTGCAGTACAGGAAAGGAAGAGCCAAACAGGTTCATGCCTTAAGGCTATAAGCACTGGGTACACAAAAAACAACACAGCGCAGAAGACCGTGTGCGTGCATTTATGCAGAGCAGGGAGGTTTGCATCCATCTACACTGCTCCTCATCTCTCTCTGCTCCTATTGATTCTCAGCTATGATCTGTCTTCTGTCACTGAGCTCTTTGGTCCACAGGGTCCACTTTGGTCACTGGGACATAGGCAGAGGTGCCTTAAGGCTTGAGGATGACACTGAGTTATATACCTTTTGCTGATGGAAATCTTCACGAATAATTCATAGGTTTCCAAAGTATTTGTTTGTTTACTTATTTATTTTGTGTGTGTTGCAGTCGACAAAAATCTTCAGAGAAAACAAGTTAAAAATGTATTTATTCGGGGCTGGAGAGATGGCTCAGTGGTTAAGAGCATTGCCCGCTCTTCCAAAGGTCCTGAGTTCAATTCCCAGCAACCACATGGTGGCTCACAAC
>NC_022014.1:79416261-79416833 GCF_000317375.1 Microtus ochrogaster
GATGGTTGTGAGCACATGTGGTTGCTGGGAATTGAACTCAGGACCTTTTGGAAGAGCAGGCAATGCTCTTAACCTCTGAGCCATCTCTCCAGCCCAAATCACAGGTCTGTTGGCTCACACCTGTAGTCTCAGCACTGAGGAGACTCAGGAAGTAGGAGTGGTAGGTAGTACAGGCCAGCAATTCAAGAACTGGAGAGGTCGAGACAACAGAACCACAAGTTCAAGGTTACTTGACTACACAATGTGTTTCAGGCCAGCCTAGGCTATATGAGATGGCTGTGGAATATCCCTTCTATTTGCTATGAACATGTTTTACTCCCACTGGTTGATATAGACTGCTTTGGCCTATAGCAAGGCAGAATAAAGCTGGGCAGGAAAGCAGGATGGGACAGAACAGAGAAACCTCCGATTACAGAGACCCATCTCAAAAAAAGATAGACCTTTTTTTTTTTTTTTTAAGTTTAAGATCGAGCAAGTCATGGTACTCAAGAGGTTGAGGCAGGACTGACAGTTTGAAGTCAGCCTATACCGCAGAGCAAGACCCTGTCTCAAAAAAAGAAAAGAAGCCGGGC
>NC_022014.1:79416933-79420827 GCF_000317375.1 Microtus ochrogaster
TCCCAGCAACCACATGGTGGCTCACAACCATCTGTAAAGAGGTCTGGCGCCCCCTTCTGGCCTTCAGGCATACACACAGAATATTGTATATATAATAAATAAATAAATATTTTAAAAAATGTATTTATTCTGAACAGAAATCAGAATATGGCTTTGTCTTTTGAGACTGGGCCTCTCACTGGCCTGGAACTCTCCAAGTATGCTAGGTGGGTTGGTCACTGAGTCCCAGGGATCCACCTACCTCTGTCTCCTCAGTGCTGGGATTACACATATCTCCTGCCTGACTTTTTACACGGGTGCTAGGGATTGAACCTGGTCCTTGGGCTTGCTTGGTGAGCACTTACCAACTGAACCATTTCCCCAGTCCCTATTTTCATTCCTTTTGAGCTGATTGCAGGAGCAGAATTGATAGATCGAAAGCTAAACTCATGTTTAACAAAGAATTACATTTTACAGTTTTATTTTTTCATATGCATGCTCAGAGTTGTGCCATAGCTTATGATAGACTTCAAAAGGCAATTAGGGGAGTTAGTTCTTCTCTTCTACTCTGTGGGTACCTAGGCTTGAACTCAAGACGTCAGATATCTTCTTCCACTGAGCCATCTTATTAGCCCATAGTTGATATTTAAAAGACTGCCAAATTCCCAAAGGAGCTGTACCATTTCCCATTTCCCTCAGCAATTCATGAGGGTTCTAATTTCTCTGCATTCTTAACATTTGATAGTGTCAGCCTTTTTCATTTTAGGCATATCCTAGAGGGTATAAAGTGGCATCTCATTGAAGCTGGTTTTGTTGCTTTTGTTTTGGGGTTTTGTTGTTGTTGTTGTTTTGTTTTGTTTTGTTTTGTTTTTGAGATAGGGTTTCTGTGTAACCTTGACTGTCCTGGAACTTGTTCCTATAGACCAGGTTGGCCTTGAATTCACAGAGGTCGGTGTCTTTTGAGAAAGGATCTTACTTAGTCCAGGCTGGCCTCCAACTTGCTACACGGACACAGACAGCCTTGAACTGATCCTCACGCCTCCACCTCCTGCACGCTGGGGACTACAGGCAGCACCACCATGCCTTCTTCCTCAGTGACAATTCCGTGGAATTTCCGTCACTACACTTTCCAGTGATCACTGCTCCCAGGCTGTCAGTTGCATTTCCATAGTAATATCTTGTCTTCTCATCTCTTCAATGTCTTTCTAAAAAATATTTCTGATATTTTTAATTATGTTTGTGTGCGGGTATGCGCATGTGAGCAAAGGCCAGAGTACTGGATCCCCTGCAGCTAGTTACAGATGGTTGTGAGCCCTCTGCTGTGGGTGCTGGGAACTGAACTCAGGTCCCCTGGAAGAGCACTATGTGGGAGTGTCTGTGTATCACTTTGTGCACGTGAGTATTGTGTTTGGTTGAACGCTTCACCTCAATTCCCCAACACCCCTCTATACAAAAAGTCCAAATTGTTTGGCTGGGAGCTTCACCCCAGTTCCTGGAATAAGCTCCCTCCCCTGGGAGTTGCCTCCGTCTAAAGTCCCCGAAACGGTGACCCCTCCCCAGGGAGCGGCAAGAAAGCCTGCCAAATGGTAACCCCTCCCCAGGGAAGGTCAAGACCACTCCCACAGGCTATTTAAACTGCCCCCAGAGGATGAACACAAGGTCTCCAGTTTCTGTGGTTTCCCCTTTCCTCTCTTCCCCTCTCCATGCTTTCCCCAGAGCCACAGGGAACATTTCATTAAACACGGGCATCTTTTAATCAGTTTGATTGGAATTATTTGTGTTGGCCGAGAGGCTTGTCTAAGAGAAATGTCTAACATTGGGAGTTCACAAGGCCAGTGTTGGAGCCCCTGGAGCTGATTACATACGACTGTGAGCCTCCTGCTGTGGGTGCTGGGTATCGAACCTGGGTCCTTGGGAAAAAAGCAGAGTCCTTTTATCCACGGTACCATTTCTTCAACCTCTACTACAAATGTGTTTTTAATCTTGAAGGAATCCAAGTTATCAGTTTTATTTTTTTACTTGTGTTTTTGAGACCTGGGGAGATAGCTAGGTGGCAGAGCACTTTGTAAAGCCCTGGGTTCGATCCCCAGCATTGAGACAACAAAAAGATGTTGCTGGTTTGTCCTTTTGGTATCATTTCTAACTTTCTGAATAATCCAGATCCAATAGTTTCTATGTCTTCTAAGATTTTACATTTAACTCTTACCTTTAGGTTTGAAATGTAACTTCCTACCATATAATTCACCTAATTTAAACGGTATAATCCAGGTACAATGATACATGTTTATAATCCCAGCAAGTGGGAGGTGGGAGCAAGATCTACCCTCACTTACATAGCAAGTTCGAGGTCAGTCTGAACTATATGGGAACTCATCTTAAAAAAAAAAAAGGCATACATACGTGATCTGAATATATATGTATACATATTAAATATAATCAAATACATAGTGTGTGGTTTGAAGCATACTCAGGGCTGAGCACATTTACCTTTATCTAATTTTAGAATGTTTCCACTACACTAAAAGAAACCCACTAGCAGTCATTCCTCTTGTCCACCCCTCAGCTTCCGGTGAAGCTACTGTCTCTGGATTTCCTTCTCGTTTGTCTGGAAGACATGAAACTCTATCGTGGAAAAGAAGGAAAATGAATGTCAAAAGCAGATTTCTTCCCCCTTGCTGATGTGGGATTCCCCTCTGTATGCTGTGAATACATTTTATTACCATTGGTTAACAATAAAGCTGTTTTGGCCAATGGCTTAGCAGAATATAGCCAGGCTGGAAGAGCTATACAAAGAGAGTAGGCAGAGTCAAAGAGACGTCCCAAGAAGCAAGAGATAACAAACCATGAGCCTCGCGACAAAATATAAAATAATAGAAATGAGTTAATTTAAGATATAAGAGCTAGCCAGGAATACACCTGAGACATTGGCCAAACAGTGCTGTAATTAATATAGTTTCTGTGTGATTATTTGGGTCTGGGCTGCTGGGAAACAACGAGCAGCCTCCGTTTACACCTTGTTCCTGATATTAGCAGGGAAGTAATCAGTATCACCACGATGCGTATTTCCTGTGAATGTCCTTCATCAGCTTGAGGAAGTTCCTTTCTAGTCCTAATTTGGCAAGTGTTGTTTTATTATTTTGTTTTGTTTTTGTTGTTGGGTTTTTTTGTTGTTTTTGCTTTGTTTGGTTTGGTTTGGTCACAGGGTTTCGCTGTGTGGCCCTAGCCATCCTAGAACTTGCTCTGTAGACCAGGCTGGCTTGGAACTCAGAGATTCGCCTGCCTCTGCCTCCTGAGTGATGGAATTAAGGGTGTGCGCCACCACTGCCCAGCTGTGTTGTTTTTAAATCACAGATGAATGGAAGGTCTAGCAAATGTTTTGTCTGAATCTACTAATACAATCAGGAAGCTTTTCTAGTTTATTCTATTGGTATGGTATATTAACTCTGGCTAACATCATGTATGAAAAAGCATTCATATTAATAGGTCAGAACCTATTAATTAAACTTGGTCACCTTATAGTCTGCTAGTCTACGTTCTTTTGTTTGTTTGTTTGTTTTGTTTTGCTTTTTCAAGACAGGGTTTCTGGGTAACTTTCGAACCTGTCCTGGAACTCGCTCTGTAGGCCAGGCTGGCCTCAAACTCACAGAGATCCGCCTGCTTCTGCCCCTGAGTACTGGAATTAAAGGTGTGCACCACCACAGCCCGTCTTAAATAGTGATTTTTGAAGACATGCTGAGCTGTTAAATTTTTTATGTGTTCCAGCACTCTTGTAACAACTAAAAATTCCAGCTTAGCAAAAATATTAAAACAGCCAAGTACAAGATTACACCTGTAATCCTCATTACTTTAGAGCATGAGGCATGGGGATTAACAGTTTTGATCAATATAGTAAAATCTTGTCTCAAAAAAAAAAAA
>NC_022014.1:79423416-79425704 GCF_000317375.1 Microtus ochrogaster
AAAGAAAGAAAAAGAAAAAGTCAGTCTCAGCTAAATAAGTCGCTGTAACAAATAAAGCTTGCCTGAAGATGAGAGGGCTGAGCTAGCCACACTAGTTAGCCATAGAGGCCAGGCAGTGGTGGCATACACCCTTAATCCCAGCACTAGAAAGGTGGAGACAAGAAGGGACTTGACTGGGTGGGAAAAGACAGGAGCTCAGGGCATTCAGTCCGGGGATTCATCTTGCCCATTTTGGTCTGAGGATTCAGTAGAGGTAAAAGGTCTCCCCAGTAGCTGGCTCCTTTACATCTCTGATCTTTCAGGATTTATCCCAATATCTAACTCCGGGTTTTTATTGAGATCAATCAGAATTTTCACTACATTGGGAGCATTATTTTGGACTGTTAAACACTGACTGTGTTAGTGAAGAAAGCTTTGGAGCCACATGTTGTGACTCAAGCCTGTAATCCTAGGATTTGGGCAGCGCAGCTACGGCAAGAGGATTGCCCCAGGTTTGTGGTTCACCAAGGCTACACATCGAGCAGCCAGCCAACAGTGAGAGAGCCTGGCTCAAAAACAAGTTCCCATCTCCCCAAAAAGGTTTTAGGTAGGTCCATTACTCTATTGCACACCGTTTCCATTTCTCTTACCATCCTTTGGGAACAGCCTTTCAAACATCTACCGTCGTTAATTTCCATCCATCTGTGGAGGAGGAGGGCAAATGTTCTCCTGAGGCAATAAGCCCTACTGAAAGCTCCAAGCTCAGCAAAACATGATCCATATTCTGATCAATAAAAGCTGAGCGACTTAGGGAAAAAAAATACCAAACCACTACCGCATATTTTCGTTTTTAAGAAACAAAATGCAAGTCAGGTATAGTGGCTGACATTTGTAATCCTACCACCATAATGGGGGGGGGGCTAATTATACTTTCCTTTTTGTTGTTGTGTTGGCTTTATTTTGTTCGAGTCGGTCTCACTGTGTAGCCCAGGCTGACCCCAAAACTTAATAATCCTCCTGCCTCAGCCTCCAGGATTTGAGGATGCATTTTTAAGAGATAAAAGTACAGTCATAATTAGCAAGAGCTTTATTAAAACATTAAGGATCCGCAGCTTCATCTCAGGCCTGTCTACAGCAGCTCTTACTGCAAGGGCTCGCTCATTCTCTGGCACAAAAGCAGCGAGCACCAGAGCGGCTGGTACACACTCTGCAGGGAGGCAGGTTCATTGTCTAGTCCCAGCTTCCACCTGGCAGAAACCCGATGGACTGCTGAGAAACCAGCTAGACTCATTAGCGTGTCTTTATCCTATCAAAGGGAAAGCGGAATCCTCTCCAATTCTGCACCTCACACTCTGCCATCATCGAGCTCCCCAGCAGGTCCTCAAGACAGAGGGAAAGCGGTAGACTTGGGTCCCCAGGGGTCTTGAGAACAGCACGTAAAAAATTAATTAATTCAAAAAGGACAGATAGCGGGGTCATTCGCGAGCAGCTCAGCGGCTGTCCTTCGCTCAATTCGACTACTTTGTCATTCTCTCTCTTCTGCTGTCAAAACTGTCCTGCAATGCGAATGCTGACGCTGGGGATGGAGGAAGGCATTCATTCACCTTTTCGAGGGACGGCATGCGCCTGAAAAACACTTTTGCCCTGTCCCCAGCCATCCCGTTGCCAGCAACTAGCAAAGGGGCAATCCAAGTGACTCTGTCCAATTCCCATGCATTTCTGCTCACTTCGTCCCCCCTCCCCCGAAACCTCAGGAAAAAGCTAAGGACTGCAGGAGCAAGTTCGTGTCCGTCCCCCCACCGCCCCACGCCGGCAGAAACCCACTCCTAACCGTCCCAGCGGCCAGGATGAGCCAAACCGGGGACGACACCTGGCACAGGTGCCTGCCTGTCAGGGATGCCTCTCCAAACCCGCAGTCACTGCAACGCCGCATCCCGGGCATGCGGCGCGCGTCCCTGGCGCAGAGCAGAGGACCACCGAGGCCGTCCTCGCTGGACGGTGACCTCGGTGACCCCGCAGGCACCTGCAGTCCCCGGCGCGGCGTCGCTGGGGTCCGGGATGGAGGACACCTCCCCGCCCTGCACCCCCTCTCCCCCCCGCGACCTGCCCCGCTCCAAGGCCGACTCGGGGACCGCCCGGGCCACCGCCGCGTCGCTCGCCCTCCCCTCCGCCCGGCCCCCCGGCGCGCGCCCGGCCCTCACCGGACTTGGGCGGGTAGCGGTACACGGAATTGGACGGGATGTCCACCTCCTCCACGCCCGCGTGCTGCCGGCTCGTCAGGGCCCCCATGACGGCTGCGACCGCGGCGT
>NC_022014.1:79426043-79432301 GCF_000317375.1 Microtus ochrogaster
CCGCGGGCCGGCCAGCCAATGGGAAGCGAGCTGCGGTGGGAGCCGGCGGCGCGTGCTTCGCGCGGAGGCTGCGGCGCGGACGCGACCCGGGGCTCAGCGACAACGATGGGCAAGCATCTGGATCTCCCGGAGCTGCCCCGCCATGGCCGAGAGGCCCCGGCTGCGTCAGGCGGAAGGAGCGTGGTCCCCTCCGGGCTCGAGCAGGGTCCCGGTTCGATCACCGCGGCCCCGGGGAGGCCTGCCTCGAGCTCGCGCGCCTTTGTCCCTGAATCCCAAAGCGAGCCGCCCCGCCCTGGCAGCCAGGGCCCCACCTCCTCCGCATCTGTCGAGGTCCCTAGGGGAGCATCCACCTCCCTCGTGCCCCTCCCGCCAAACCCCAAATGCTCTGACAACCCAGCCTCCCAAATGGTCAGCAAGACTACATGGGGGTGGCTGGGTGACCCGCTAAAATGTGCCGTCCCCTCTGTGTATGCTGTTTGTACCCCCTTCTCTGGGCAGCTCAGATAGCCTTTGGGTTTGACTTGGTCGAGCATCAACTCAAGATTGTCACTTTCAAGCCTGTCCCTTTTGAATTGTTCTTTGGAGACTTTGGAAAGGCCTATGTGTGGCCTATGGGTGAAGAGTTCCCGAACAAAAAGGGGGTCAGACCTAGGTAGAGCAGACCTAGGGATTCCGTGTACGCACCTGCGCGGTGCACACACACACACACACACACACACACACACCACGAAACAGAAGCTCGGGCATGCAGAAGACGTCATTGCTCAGTTAATTACAGACATTTCGGTATTTGTGGGTTTGATGAGGTTTGGGAATATTTTTGTTTATTTGTTTGTTTTTGTTTCCCTGGAGGAGAGACTGATCAGCAAGAATTTGAACTGTTTCAGCATGACTTCAATATTCAGCAACACACAGAGTAGTTTGGGGTGACGGCTTGCTTGCCTTGTTTAGGTTTGTAAAACTGTTTCATAGCTCTAGCTGTCTCCTGGTTGTGTGTGTGTGTGTGTGTGTGTGTGTGTGTAGTTTGCAAGGGGACTGTGGTTTAAGTTTTGGGTTTTTTTTTATTACATTTTATTTGTGTCCTGTGGGGGGTGTCCTGTGCCACCAGATGATCCCAGTAGTCAAAGGGTAACTTACAGAAGTCTTTTCTTTAGTTGTGTGGGTTTGGGGGATAGAACACAGTTCTTCAGGCTTGGCAGGCACCTTTACCCTGCTACCCGCTCCCACTTTTTGAGACCAGATCTCGTGTAGTTCATGCTGACCCAGAACTCCCCCTGACACACACAGGGATTCTCTGTGTTACAGCCTGGCTGTCCTGAAACTCGCTCGGTAGACCAGGCTGGCCTCGAACTCACAGAGATCCGCCTTCTGCTGCCTCCCAAGTGCTGGGGTTAAAGGCCCATGCCATCACCTTCTGGCTCAACCTAGTACTTCCAGTTACCAAGGCTGACCTTGAACTTTGGATTCTCCTGCCTCCCCCTCCCAAGTGTATTCTGCATTTTCATTCATCCTCTTAGTAGTAACCAACTGTCTTTGCTAAAGTTATGAACCACCGCCTTGGTTTTCTCCCTTCCCTGTCATTCATATTGGCTGATACCGAGGGAGGCCAAGTCTCTGCTCCAAACACACTCATCCAGGGCCCAGAACTCCCTGGCAGAGTTTGGAACTCTCCCTGCAGCCCCTGGCCTAACCATAGGCTTCCAGATGTATCTTAGGGAAGGAACTAGAGCCATATTTCTTTCTCTACACACAGGTCTTTCCTTGCTCGTGCTAGGTGACAGTAAACTACTAGGGACCGAGACTCTAGAACCGTGTGATTCCAGCCTTTGGGAGGTAGAAAAGGAGGCTTAGGAACTTCAGGTGCATAGAGTTCAAGGCTAGCTTAGGGCTACATAAAACCTTGCCTCATACAAAACAACAGAAACTACAGATAGACAAACAAAAGCAACACATCAATTTTATTTTCAAGATGCGGGTCTCCCATCTAAGTACTGACAATGACAAGATCCCCTGTCGGTGACTCTGGAGAGATGGCTCATCTTCTTTTCTTACAAAGGACCTAGGTTTGATTCCCAGCACACAGTGCTTCATAACCATCTATAACTCTAGTTCCAGGGGATCTGATGGCCTCTTCTGACCTGAGGCACAAGGAACTGCACATGGTACACAGAAATACATTCAAGCAAAACACTTATACAGGGCCAGGCACAACGGTGCACAACTTCAATGTCAGCACATAGGTGGCAGAGGCAGGTGGATCTCTGAGTTTGAGGCCAGCCTGGTCTACAGAATAAGTTCCAGAACAATCAGAGCTATGTATTGGCACTCTGTTTGGAAAAAAAACAACCAACAAACAAAAATTAACAACACTCATACATATAAATAAATCTTTAAAATATATCCTTTTTCTATTCTAGTCCTGCCTCCACCTCCCAAGTGCTAGGTTTACTAGCATGTCCAATCTATTCAGTGCTCAGGATGTTGGAGATTGAACCCAGGGCTTTGTGGATACAGGCAAGCAAGCTACCAACTAAGCTGTATGGCAGCCCCCAAAGACTTGTTTATAGAAAGTGACGATGGGAGAAAGAGAAAGGGATAGCTACTTTGGGGAAAGTTCTGGATTAACAAAAGTTTCTGTGAATTGAGTTTGAATTTTCATTTACGGTCTAAACACACTAAACACACTGATAAAGTTTTGGGAAGAGCCTCAGTCCGCGCCTAGGACAAAGGTGAGGTAATCGGCTAATCTCTCCAAGGAGCCTGGCCTGGAGCTGCAGAGGCCTGCATTCCTCCCTGGACCTTCCTTAGCTTCCTTCCGTTCTCTCCCTGGAGATCTGGGCCAGGGAGAATGCCTGAGAGAGAAGACTCAGAGGAGAGGAAAAATCCAGAAGCGACAGCTATCAGGTGAGCTATAAAAACGCTTTTCACTTGAAAACCTGGTCCAGGGAGGGTCCAACTCTGCGCAGGGAGATTATGTGTGAATACCAAGTATGTCTCCTCATTTGTGTAAATCCCTGTATTTTTCAGCGTCCCTTGAGAGAATGCCCTCAGAGAACCAGCCTTCCAGGGTCCTGGGCATGGTGGACACGCAGGACAAAAGAACCCTAGGACAACTAGTCCCTTTGAGTTTCCATTCTGTTCCTTTTGGCTGCCCTGCTTTCAACCCACATGTACATTTTCCACACACAACACGTGTGCTCATTTCGACAGTTCCCCCCACAGGAAGAACTGGGGCCTGCAGGCAGGAGCTGACACGGCATCCTGCAGGCAGTGGGGCCAGGGAGGTAACGCAATGCCTCAGGAGATCTGTCAGAGTTCATACTGGGCCGGAAGATTGGGGGTGGGTCCCTCTGAAGAAACACAGATGTCTCCCAAAGCCAGATCTGTCCAACAACACACATGCTCTGATCCCTTCCTTGGTGATTGGCTTCAGTTGGCTAAAGCCCACATCGGGCTGGGAAGACAATACGGTTGGTAGAGTGCTTGTCTCAAAAGCTGGATGGAGCGTGAATTTGATTCCCAGAAGCCACATAAAAATACTCGGCACAGCCAGGTGGTGGTAGCACACACCTTTAATCCCAGCATTTGGGAAGCAGAGGCAGGCCTGGTCTACAAGAGCTAGTTCCAGGACAGACTCCAAAGCTACAGAAGAGCCCTGTCTTGGAAAACAAAACAAAACAAAACAAAAAACGGACATGGTGGCAAGTGCTTGTCTGAGTCCCGGGGAGACAAGTGATTCCTAGATCACAGCCAGCCTAACCTACGTGATGCACTCCAGACCAATGAGAGACGCTGTTGCTGTTCACCTCCCTTGAAACAGTAGCTCTCATTGGTAGACAGTGTTCCTGAGGCTACACTGGGGTTGTTCTCTGGTCTACACATGCACACACACACACCCATTTGTAGTGTCATCTGCAGATAGTTGTGCATCTTGCTCAGGTGAGCAGCCTATACTAACACAGGCAGTAGCTATCCTAAAGGCTTTGGAACCTCTGACTAAGGCCCATGTAGCTCAGGCTGGCCTTGAACTTGCAGAAATCATCCTGCCTCAACCTCCCAAGTACTGGGGTTGCAAATATGCACCCTACATCCGGATCCCATTTCGTCTCTTGTCAGATATGAATTCACCCTTCTTACAAGTATCATTGTCAGGTTGATCCTCCAGCACAGAACTCTCTGCTCCAGTGGCTGCAAACCTCAGGTGGGTCTATAACTTTTAACTCACTTTTCCAGTCAAGAACAAAGTGAATAATGGTGTTTATACAGCACTGAATAGCAGGGACTCCTCCAAGGTGGACGTCCAGGGTAGACTTTGCCCTTAGCATCATGGTCCCCATCTTGCCTTGCTGTGTTTCTGACCTGTTGCTCCGGGATCTGGCACTGGAAAAATGAAAGTCCTCTGATATTATTTCTGCTCAGGTGTTGGAGGAGGCCGCTTGTTCATTCCTGACTGCTCAGCCCCAAAATAATCACACAGAAACTGTATTAATTAAAACACTGCTTGGCCCATTAGCTCTAAATTCTTATTGACTAACTCTTACATCTTAATTTAACCCATTTCTAGTAATCTGTGCTCACCACAACGTTGTGGCATACCAGCAAAGTTTCAACACGTCTGTCTCCAGCGGCTCCATGGCTTCTCTCTGACTCCACCTTCCTCCTCCCATGCTATAGGCCAAGCCAGTTCTTTATTAATTAACCAATACAAGCAACACATAGACAGAAGGACCTCCCACACCACTCAGAGATTACTTTGAAAAAATTAGGGGTGAATATAATCAAATACATCTATGAGAAGATCTCGATGAATCCAGACACGGTAGTTCCTGTCTATAATTTAACACTTGGGAGTCTGAGGCAAGATTTCTGTGGAATTCAAGGAAAGCCTGAGCTACATGGTAATTTTAGTCCAATCTGGTCTACCAACTGAAACCCTCTCTCATCGGAACCATTATAGTGGAAGGAGATGATCAACTCCTGGAGATTATTCTCTGACCTCTTCATGTATGTGCTGGGAAACACACAGACAGAGAGTGGGGAATAAAAGGAGAAGCAAAGAGAAGTCAGGAGTTAGGAGGTCGGTTCTGGTTTGCTTTATTGGCATGACAGATGGTTTCCATCAAATACCAGACCTTGTAAGCTTGTTTCTATACTCCAGTCCATTTCTGTCTTCACTTCCCTCATTGTTGGCCTGACTTCCTTTGGTTTGGGGCTAACTCCACCTGGGGCTGCACATTCTGCTCAGCAAAGCCAATGAGCAAAGAATGTGCTACTAATGTTTCAGCTCAATATCCACTCATCTGCCTCCACACCCTTCCAACGAACGGAAACGGACCAGGCAGGCGCAGAGCCCAGCATCTGTCTCTCTTTACCAAGAGAAGCTGGAGTCTGGGGGAGGCAGTGTAGTGACAGCCCAGACCTCTAACAAAATAAATACTCAACTGCGGTTGCTTAGAAGATCAAAGGGGGAAAGTGAGAACAAATTCTCTTCCTTCTCCCAGGGTGTTTCTGTGTTTCTATTCTCCCCACCCCTCCACCACCACACACA
The DNA here is from genome assembly GCF_000317375.1 of Microtus ochrogaster. NCBI lineage: Eukaryota > Metazoa > Chordata > Mammalia > Rodentia > Cricetidae > Microtus > Microtus ochrogaster. The sequence continues at coordinate 79,431,592 of NC_022014.1, forward strand.
CCTTTCATTGTCGCCCCCTCCCCCCCACTTCCTCCAACAGCAGGGCCACAGAGTCCCTACCCCCTCAGCCTCTCCTAGAGTTTCCTCAAAATGCCTGTACTGGATGGATCATTTAACTTGGAATGAATCTTAGGCAATCCTGACCGAGGAGAGCTGCAGCCAACTGATAGCAGTACCTCAGGACCCAGGAGTCTCCCGGTGTGCTGCACTTGCTGGCCTGCCTGCTTCCCTCTCTCTGGCTTTGTTTTATCAGGCTAAACTGTGAGGACGAGTCAGCTCAGGGAGGAGCTCAGAAACCCAATCCAAGCATGTGTCCGTGCCCAGCTGTCCCCATCACAGCGCCAGCAAGCGATGTACTCCACTCCCACGAACTTCGCCGTGCCTGTGCTCAAATTGAAAGAAGAAAACCACTCTTGGGGCTGGAGAGATGGCTCAGCAGTTAAGAACACTTGCTGCTCTAACAGAGGAGCTGGGCTTGGTCCCCAGCACCCACACAAGGCAGCTCACAGCCACCTGTAACTTCCACTCCCGCTCCCGGAGATCTGACACCATTGGGCCTCAATGAACCCCTACATTTGTGTGTACCTAAGCTCATACAGGAACACAGACACATAAAAATAAGTTTAAAAAAAAATTTAAAGAAAACCATGTTACTTTGAGGTGTGGTTCACATGAGTGATCCCCAGCATTTAGGAGGCTAAATCTGGAGG
>NC_022014.1:79432741-79436600 GCF_000317375.1 Microtus ochrogaster
AAAAAAAAAAAAGCAGAGGGGAAGGGAAGCTGAAGCTGGGAGGTAGCCCAGTTGGTAACATGCTTGTCTTTAACCACAAGGTTCTGACTTTGATCCCCAGAACCCACATTTAAAAAGCCAAACGTTGTGGCACAGGATCGCAATTCCAGTGCTAGGGAGCTGGAAGAGGCAAATCCTGGGGCTGGCTAAGCAGCCAGTCAGCCAGCCTGGCCTACTCAACAAATACCAGGTCCCACTGAGATCAAGCCTCAAAAAACAGGGTGGGTAGCACCTGAGAAATGATGTAACTCTTTTTGACAGGGTTTCTCTGTGAAACAGCCCTAGCTATCCTGTGAACTCAGAGATCTGCCTGCTTCTGCCTCCGAGTACTGGGATAAAAGGCGTGCGCCACCACTGTCCAGTGAATGACATTTGATTTACAGACGTGCCTGCATGTTCTTTCACATACAAGCATGCACTCTCACACGTGAACTCAGGAGACATCAAGAGAGAGAGAGAGAGATCCCATAGCCTTCCTCCTCGGAAACTGGAGTAGAGGCCAGGCAGTGCTGCAGTCCATGAACTCATTAACCCATCAGCCCAACCCCCATGGCCATCTAACCCCTCCCAGGCAAAGAGACCAAAGAGCAAAAGAAAAAAGCCAGGTGAGGAGACACTGAGGGCGAGGACAGCAGCTCCCAAGTACCTCGTGAGCATGGAGGAACTGGCAGTCTGTCCTGGTCCACTGCTGACTGACCAGCAGCTCCTTACAGTAACACATTTACTCCCCAGCTAATTGCTTGTTTATATAAGTGATAACTGTCTGCTTAGGGCCCTTCAAAGACTGGGGAGAGCCCCACCAGACAATAAACAGAGCTAGCATTTACCATGTAGGTGCTGTTGGGAGGATTAGGCCCCTCCTACGCACCTTGAGGTGTGTATTTACTATTTGCTTAGTCATCTGTGGTTATCTTCTATAGTTCAAGATGAAATCTATGTATGAAAAGGAGTTTGAGCAAGACACGGCCCACACCTGTTATTCCAGCATACAGCAGGCTGCAGCTGAAGAAAGTAGGAGAATTCAAGGTCATCCTCTTCAGGCCAGTGTGAGCTACCTGAGACCCTGTCTCAAAACAGAATCCTCAAAGGCTAGGCATGGTGACACATGCTTTAATCCCTGAGTATATGCTCTCCCGTACCAAGAAAAAAAAAGTTTGGAAAAGAGCCAGCTTCTGTGGCTCTTACTTTATGGAAGACACTCACCCCCAAGCAAGTTCCTCCCTCTAGTTCCCCTGAATCCCAAATATAGCCTGCTGTTCCTGATCACAGTGTTGCTTGGAAAACCGCCTTCCACGCATGCCCTTCCCATGCCTGTCTGTCAAGGCGAACCCCATCTCAGCTCAAATCCCACCTGCTCCCTGACATCAACCTGTGGGCCCATGGCTCGTGGCTGCTTTTCTCCCTCAGAAGGCCGAGTGTAGGAACTCACCTGCTACACGTAGGTGCTCCCAAGCCTCCAAAGTCAAAAGGAATAGGTACCATGTGCCCATATTGTTTCCATTTCCAATAGGAAGATGCTACAGCTCACCCAGGTACAGGAGGCAGGAACTCACCTGAGGTTCACAGGAGTCCACAGCCAGGTCTCCCTCAAACATGGCCAGTCCACCAGCCTCACAGGGAAAGCCTATTGCAGGGACCCAACAGTGACTCAGGCCTACTCACTGTCCTTGTGACCGCTACCTAGCCTGTCTCCACACTCACTGCTCCTCCTCCTCTTGGAGACAGGGTCTGGTTTTGGTTTTAAGATGTTGCTTTTTGCCTGCCAGTGGTGGAGCACGCCTTTAATCCCTTTAATCCCAGCACTCAGGAGGCAGAGGCAGACAAATCTCTGTGAGTTCGAGGCCGGCCTGGTCTACAAGAGCTAGTTCCAGGACAGGCTCCAAAGCCACAGAGAAACCCTGTCTTGAAAAACCAAAAAAAAAAAAAAAGTGTTTTATTTTTTTATTTATGTATGTGTGTATGTGCTACCAGTGCATTTCCCACAAAGGATTCCCTGGAATTAAGAGTTACAGGTTGTTGTGAGCTGCCCAACGTAGGAGCTAGGAACTGAGTTCAGCCCTTCTAGGAGAGCAGCAAGCATTCTTAACCAGTGAGCCATCTTTCCAGCACATGAGACCGCTCTTTCTAGGTAGTTTAGGCAGGTTTCAAGCTCCTGGCTCAAATGACCCTTTTGCCTCAGTTTCCTCGGGAGGTAGGATGACAAAGCCAACCAGCATACCAGGCCAGCCCCGGTGGATTTGTCTTTTGTCTTTTTTCTTTGGTTTTCAGAGGCAGAGTCTCCATGGCAGGCAGGGTGATGGGAGACTCACAGTCCTCCTGGCACAGCCCCCCAAGTGCTGGGATTGTTGGCTGGACAGCACACCCTGCTCCTCTCTTTCCCCCAACTCACCTCCTTGCTGCTGCTGTCTTTTGTTTCTGTATTTGAATTTAGACACCACCTCTCCTCTTTAAAAACCAAGTCCTGGATCAAACCTAGTGGGTCACACCTAAAATCCTAGCCCTGCAGAAGCTGAGGTAGGATAAAGAATGTGAATTTGAGACCAGTTGCGGGTACATGGTGATCTCAGTCACGCATCATCTTGCCTGCCTTCGTGGAAGTCTTTTTTTGGTTGTTTTGTTTGTGACAGAATCTCTTTCTGTCTGGAACTTAAAATCCTCTGGCCTCAGTCTACCAAGTGGTGGGATTCCAGGTATACACCACCCCCACACAGACTCCTGGTCTTCAACCTTTCTCCAAGAACTCTGGCAGAGAAGTAATGGAACCGCCTTGAAACGCGATTGCGAACTCTGTGCTTTTGAAACCGTTTCCCGGCCAGGCCTGGCAGGCAGGCACCCTATCTCATTGCTCAGTTCTTTCCCTTTAGGTTCAGTCTGGGGTTTGGGGGTTGTTTTTACTCTGTGCGTCCTGACACTCGGGCTCCCAACACAACTCTGACAGTGGCTCTGTTCTGATTTAGAAGCCTCCGGAAGGCAGGACACAAGGCTGCTCTAGCTGCCCCTGAGCCTCAGAGTGCAGCCGACCCGGCCAAGATGGGCAAGCATGTTGACCTGGCAAGGCACATCCTGGGGGTTTCCCACTTCTGTGTGCACGACCCAGTGCTCCTGTGCACACTAAGCACTTCCTTCCTCTTCTGGCCAAACCCTGCACTGTGTTTATGAACAGCCGCACGCTGGGTCCAGAGAGTAATCAGTGCTCTGCCGTCTGGGAGTCAGGAAACAGCACTCCGCGGTTTGTTCACTGTGGACAGGGAAGCTTCACTACCGAACTGTAAAACAATCGGAGCTTTATCTTAAATAAGCTCTGGTCCAGGATTTTCTTTTTCTTTTCTTTTCTCCTTTTGAGACATAGTTTACTCTGTAATCTAGGCTGGCCTGAAACATGCTATATACTCCAGGCTAACCTTGAACTCTTGGCAATCCTCCTGCTTCATTCTCCTGACTGCTAGGATCACAAATGTGAGCCTTTGCCTGACTTTTCCAAGATCAGTCTCTCTCAATTCCCTGCCCCCTCCCCCCACTTCACAAGGCCCGTCTCCCCTTCTCCCCCATCCCCATGCTCCCTTCTTCACCACCCAATTACTTCTTAGGGCCTTGGAAGTTACTGGAACCTTATTGTCTTATGAGAAACTTTGTATCTCTTTTAACATTGCTCTCTTCTCTGCTGGGTCCTGGTTAGTTTGAATTCCTATCCTGGACTTGGGTAGCCCACACTCCAAGGTCTCCAACCCCACCTCATCTAGGGGGGTGACATCATCCTCAGGGGTACTCAAGAGACAGAGGCAGGGAAATCACTGTAAGTTTGAGGCCAGCCAGGGCTGCA
>NC_022014.1:79437136-79445725 GCF_000317375.1 Microtus ochrogaster
ACCATGTGGTTGATGGGAATTGAACTCAGGACCTTTGGAAGAGCAGGCAATGCTCTTAACCTCTGAGCCATCTCTCCAGCCCGAGAAACCCTGTCTTGAAAAACAAAATAATCCAAAAAAACAAAACAAAATTCGAGACCAGCCTGGTCTACAAGAGCTAGTTCCAGGACAGGCTCCCAAACCACAGAGAAACCTTGTCTCGAAAAAAAAAACAAAAAACAAAAAACAAAAAACAAAAAAACAAAACCAAAAACCCAAAACCTGTAGTCTCCATATGCATATGCACACACATCCGTCACGTGAATATGTACATACAGGCAAATAAAATAATAAAACAAGTAATAATTTAAAAAAATCCCTGCACGGGGCTGGAGTACAGCTCAATGATAGAATGACTGTTTACCATGAGTTCTAATCTGAAGGAGGTGGTCTGAGAGAAAATGGCCTCCTTAGGCTCCCGCATCTGAGAGAGAATGGCCTCTATAGGCTCTTGCATTTGGATGTTTGGTTCCTAGTTGGTAGACTGTTTAGGAAGAATTAGGAGGTGTGGCCTTGTTTGAGGAGTTGTGAGGTTTCAAAAACCTCACACCGGGCCCAGGCACACTTTCTTTTTGCCTCCATCTTGTGGGAATGATGTAAACTCTCAGCCATTGCTTCAGCACCATGTCTGCCTGCTGCCATGCTCCCAGCCGTGATCACCGTGGACTCCCCTCAGAAACTGTAAGAAAGCAAGTCCCCAATTAAATGTTTTCTTTTATAAGCTGCCTTGGTCATGGTGTCTTTTCACAGCAATAGAACAATAATTAAGACTCCTAGTATTGCAAAACAATAATCAAATAAAACAATAAAACTAAACCTGATGACTTTAATCCCAGAACTCATGAAACTGGGGATTACCCAAAGTTCAAGACCAGTCTGCTTTACATAATGAGTTCCAGACCAGACTGGTCTAAAGACCAAGACTCAGGCCCAGAAGTGGTGGTACACACCTTTAATCCCAGCACTTAGGAGGCAGAGGCAAGCAGATCTCTGAGTTCAAGACTAGCCTGAACTACAGAGCAAATTCCAGGACAATCAAGGTACATAGAGAAACCCTATTTCGAAAAATAACTAACTAAATAAAAATAAGTGAACCCGTAGCCACTCATAGCAGACACACCCACCATCCCAGCACTCGGGAGGCTACCGCAGGAAGTTGGGTGCAAGGCTCTATTCCCAGCACTCAGGAGGCAAAGGTCAGTGGGTCTCTGTGAGTTTGAGGCCAGCCTGGTCTGCAGAGTGAGTTCCAGGATAGCCAAGGCTGCACAGAGAAACCAAAAAAGAAAATGAAAATAAGTCAACTAGGTAACTAGCTAATAATCAACTCCCAGATGCAGAGATAAGTGAACAATCTTGAGCTTACACCATTGCCTAAGAGCCTAGTTGTCTGAAACCAGTGACACCCTTTCCTCCTCCACTTCAGAGAAATCACATGATCCTTCTGGAAGTAACAGAGTGTGCTTCTTCTGAGCTGATTTTAAGTTTCGTAGGCTTTTGTGGTCTGTGGAGGAGCAACTTTGCTTTGACTCAACCTTAGCACCAGGATGACAAACAATAGGGACAGCTGTGTGTCAATAAAACTTTATTTACAAAAACAGGCCCCAGGGCTTCAGCTAGCCAGCTGGAAGAGTCAACCGTCTGGAAAATGATGTCACTGCCCTGAGGGTAGTTTTTCTTGACCCACTGACCTTAGCAAGGGTGAGAGGTAAAACCGTAGCACTGAGTTACAGCAACTTAACTTAGTCTAACCTGGTGAGCCTGAAAAATCTTGGGGCCAATTTGTCAACACTGGCACTTTTTCCCCAGAGAGAGGAAGGACCATCCTTCCACACCCAGAGCAGGTGCCAACCAAGCCTGGGCTCCCCCAGCTCAGTCCTCCTGCAGGCCCACCACCTTCCCAACACGTGTTTCAAGTAGGGCTTTTTGAGCGCCATCCCCATCCAGGCTTTTTTTTTTTATTTTTGGTGTTATTTTGGTGTGAGGACTGGTGCTTGCATCTCAAATGCTTCACCAACTGAGTCAACTTCCCAAGTTGCCACATTGGCTTTTGTTTTCAATTTTTTAAGGTGTGCCCTGTCCCCTCCCACACTCCCCCCCCCATTTCTCTCCCCTCGCCCCTTCCTGTCAGCCCCCTCGGTTCCCCTGGACAATCGCACTTCCACCTTCATTTATCCGTGTACAATTTTGTGTACTATATAAAAATCTAGGAACACAGATAAGAGGCAGTACACAGTACTTGTCCTGCTGAAACTAACTTCCTTCACTTACTATGATTGTCTCTGGTTTTCTGCAAGTGATATGTGGAGCCTGTCCTGGAACTCGTTCTGTAGACCAGGCTGGCCTTGAACTCACAGAGATTCGCCTGTCTCTGCCTTCTGAGTGCTGGGATTAAAGGCCTGTGTCACCCCTGTCCTGCAACTTTGTTCTTCTTTATGGCTGACAGAAACTCCACTGTGCAGGAGCTGGAGTGGTGATGGCTCAGTTGAGAGCTCTCGTTTCTCTTTCCAGGGGCCTGGGTTCGATTCTCAGCACCCACACGGTGGCTCACAGCCACCTGTATCTCCAGTTTCATGGGATCCAATGCCCTCTTCTGACCTCCGTGGTCACCCGGCAAGCACTTGGTGCACAGGCCCACAGGGAAACATTCATACACATGGAATAAGTATAAGAATATTTTATTCCACTGTGTATGTCCAGTGCCTCTTCCTTCACCTTTCCTTTTCTTGGACAAGGTTGGTTCCATGACTCAGTTGTTGTGTACACTGCTGCGGTCAACATGGATGTGCAAGTGTCTGTGACATATTGTCCTGGAGGCCTTCTGGTAAATACCCAGGAGTATTTGGTCTCAGAATCTACCACACCCAGGAGTGGTAGAGCTGGGTCTCCTTGGGTATTTGAGATGGGGGTCTTGCTATGTATCCTTGACTAGCCTCTAAATTCATAGTGGTCCTCCTGCCTGGAGCTCTTGAGTGCTGGGATTACAGATATATCCCACCACACTCAGCTCCCAAGTGCTTACGACCCATTTCCATTTCCTTTATTTACCCAAATCCATCCCTGCTTCTGCTCTAATGAGCCTCCTTGGACTATTTCCTTATGATCTATAATCGCTAGCTTGATAAGAATTGCCTCACTGAGTCACGAAAAGGATGAAAAGCCAGCTCGTTCAGAGAGGTATCCAATTGGTTCGGGGCTCCCACTAATATGAGGGATGAACTGAGTCTCACCGATAGGCAGACCAAAGCCACTGTAGTTCCTGGAAAGTCAGGAATTGAGAACTGGAGAACTGGAGAATGACTGATGGGAAATTTGCCATCAAGACAGGTGAAGAAAGCAGAGCAGGAATTTGGGGAAGGTCTTCCTGGGGACTGCAAAGGTGCCGGCTTTAGACCTCTTGAATTGTGCTCAGTAGGAAAGTACAACGATGCCTGCATGGCTCCTTAGAGTGTGTGTGTGTGTGTGTGTGTGTGTGTGTGTGTGTGTGTGTGTGTGAGTGTGTGTGTGTGTGTGTGTGTACAGGCTTTGGGTCTTTGTTTCTCATATACATTGCTCTATTAAGTGAGGAGAGTGAAGAACAGAGCTAGGGCCGGGCTGGCTCGTAGCCCCTTCAGTAGACAGCTGTTCTCATCGGAGAGCTGGAATGCCCAACTCCGTGGCCTCCGCATTAGTTTCCCAGGGAAATTCTGGCGACTGAACAGGAAGCAATAGTCCAGCTTGAGGAGGAGGAGACTGTGCGGGAGGCAGTCCCTCAACCCTCCCTCCCTTTGTCTCCCTTCCTCTGAGGACTAAGACACACCTAGCAACCCAAGGTGGGGCTGTCTTATCACCTGCCGGCCAGGTACAGCACAGGATGTTCAGACCACAGAGCTGCTTTGGGGGAATGGCCTTAACTAGGCTGGGAGTGGTCTGGCCTTTGTCCTTTGTGAGGCTCCTGACGGTTTGTGGAAAACATAATCTGGTATAAACCAGCAGGGACTCATCCCTGGAGGATTAGCAGTGGTTTTCTGTCTGCAACAACACAGAGGAAAGGTGTTTCCTATCTTGTCAGTACGACTTAGGGAGATTCCAGCAGGCTGACTGGACTGGAAAGTAGAACATAATGTTTAGGGGCATGCGCATAGTGAGTCTACATACTGAGTTTCAGGACAGCAAGGGGTAGGTAGACAGCATAGCCTTCGATTGTAGACACTGGGGTGTGGACTCAAATCTCAGTTTTGCCCTGAAGTGAGCAAGTTCCAGGCCAAGCAGAGCTACATAGGAAGACCCTGTCTTTTACTTAAAAAAAAAAAAAAAAAAATGGAAGTATTAGAGGAAGACAGGCAGGAAACAAGGGAGGGAAGGGAAGAAAGGAGGGTGGGGATGAAATGAACTTCCTGACACACCCTACCTTGATCTTGTTCAACGTGACGGTAACTACCTGACCTTGCCTTGGAGGATTCTGTTTGTTCCCCAAGCTTTAGGCTTCTTAGGAATTCTGCACCCTCCTCCCTCTCTCTCTCTTCTCGAGACAGGGTTTCTCTGTAGCTTTTGGAGCCTGTCCTGGAACTAGTTCTTGTAGAACAGGTTGGCCTCGAACTCACAGAGATAGGCCTGCCTCTGCCTCCCAAGTGCTGGGATTAAATGTGTGAGCCACCCCCTCCTGGCTTGAATTCGGCACCCTTAAATTCTTTTTTTTTCACCCTTAAATTCTTTCTCTCTGTTTTGTTGGAGCTGTTTGGGTCCAGGGCATAAGAGGTAGAAAGGAGGAAGAGCCTGGAAGCTGATGTGGGCTTCTGATCCCAACCCTGGAATCAGATGTTCGAGGTCAGTTTTGGCTGCCTAGTGAGTTCAAAGCCAGCCAGGGCTGTGTGAAGACTCCCTCTCAAAGAACAAAGTAAAAACAAAAACGGACAAAGATGTGGAAAGGAAGGAAAAAGGAATAGCCAGGAAATCAATCGAGGGTGCTGTAAAGGCGAGGGTGGGACCGCCGGCTCTCTATCCTTCTCTATCATTACTGAAACGAGCGGGTACCCTTCTGCCCCTCGGGACCTCCCCGGCGGATACCTCAGCGCCTCTGAAATCACTTGAGCCCCACTGAAGTGATCACTGGTCGTACAGGAGGTAGCAGGGTGCGGCACCACGTGTCACTACATGATGCTGGGCAGAATCCTTTCCTCCCGGGTCCCTCAGTGCCTCGCCCAGAAAATGGGATCCCTGGTGGTCCCCACATGAAAAGGAGAGGTGCCTAGCTCCCTGGAAGTGCTGAGCATGGGGCTGCTTAGAGTTAGGATCCAGCAGCTGTGAGCCTGCTTTGGGGCTGGCTCACAACAATCTTGTTCCACGTGCACCACACAGGGAAAGACAGACTCAGATTGTTGCTGCATCATCGCCAGCTCTGTTGTCCTGCCGTTGATGCAGACAGGATTTTGTTCTGAGGCTATCGCTGTGTTTCATTTGTTATTAATGGGCATGTTTTTATGGCAGTGTTTCACTGGCCTTGCATTGTCCTCTCAGATTAAGATAATAACACCTTCAGTTAATAATACCTTCCTCTTGATTTGCTTTCATCTCAAGAGCTCAAAGTCCTCCGCAAACATGACCTCATTCATTCTTCCCTGGTCCAGGGAGCCGGGCACTCCTTCGGCTCCCAGCCATTCATCTTCGACCAGATTCTCAGAAGCCTAAGTATGGATTAAGCCCTTCCACCTGGCAGGAGTGTGGATCACAGGCACAGCTCTGGAGCTTTCCTGCCTTCTCCTGGAATGACCTTAGACCACAGATCTCCTGAGCCCCAGCCCCTCTGGCTTAGGAGCTCGCCTGCTACGCCCATCCCAGGTGTCCACGGCTGTGTCCACACAGGGAAAACATTAGATAATCCTTAGGGAAGAGATAAATTGCCTTGATGTCCAGGAAATAACAGGTTTGTCAGCTTTCAACTATTACCTCCCTTGAGGGTTAGTATTTGAATTCTCTACATAGCCTAGGCTAGCCTCCAACGCGTGAGCCTCTTGCCTCAGCCTCCCAAAGGCTGGGATGACAGGCCTTCGTATACCTTGGTACGCATGAGAGCTTTTCAATTGAGACCTGGAGGCTATAGGCACGTTCTCTTAAAATGGCTGGACCCAAGCTAGACCTTGCTACTCACCACCCTGGCACGTTTGACACCTGGATGCACTTGTGAAAGTCCGGAGCCCACAATGACAGTGCTTCCTTGTTCTGGGCAGCTCTTGGCCCGAGAGCCTGGCAGTGCAGACTGCTGGCTGGTCCCTTGTTTTCATCTTGCAATTACCTGGGAGAGAAGAGCTGGAAGTTGTTCAGGTGCCGCCCACTCTGCGCATCCACATTTTTGCATCCAACCAAACTGTAATTAAAACAACAACAACATTCAGACAGAAAACGGTGTCTGTCCGGACTTTTCTAAAACATGCACATACTTTTCTTCTTATTTTTTGAGCAACACAATACAACTATTTTAATAGTGTTTACATCCTATTAATCATCATGGGGTGTTTTAGAAATTATTTAAAATATATGGGAGGCTGTGTAGGGGTTATGTACAAATGCTATGCTATGTTATGCTGTGCTATATAAAAGGAGTTGAGTGTCCACAGATTTTGGTCACTCTAGGGGCCCTTGAAACATGGATGTTGAAGCTGTCCGACAACACTCATGACGTCAGCCCATGGGAATTTTAGGGTATCCAAGAATAATTTTAGCACTTCTACTTCCTCAAAACAAACAAACAAACAAACTGAAAGACAAATTACAGGAGATTAACTCGTTCTAGCGCCCAAAGCAGTTTTGTTGTCTCAGGGCCCTGGGGAGATAGCCAGGGTTTCCTGCACGCTAGGCAAACTGTCCACCGCTGGGTTCACTCCTAGCAGTGCTTTAACTGGTATGCAAACATTGGCTGTAACCTTATCTTCTGTATATTCTTCTCAAAATCGGTCAAGTGTCTTTAGATGGAAAATCGAGTCCCTTTAAGTAAAATAAAAACAGGGCTGTGGAGGTGATGCAGGGAGATTGGACTCCCACACACCTGCCTCCCGCAGCTGAGTGGATAGGAACAAGGCTTGCTTTCTTCTTGTTGTCCTTCTGTTCTACACACCCCTAACGAGTTAAAATACACTCTGTAATTAGTTCTGATGAAAAGCAGTGTAAGTAGTCTGGAACCAGAGGCTCCCAGAGTAAGTCCCTAATCCTGTCCTCTAGATCAGGGAGGGAATCGTCCCAGGCCCCCTTCCCCACGGCACAGAGCCACAGATATGTGAGGCTTTTACTCTACAACGTGTAGTATTTATCTATCATCCCGTGTGTCTTAAGTCATCTTTAAGTCAGTTTAATACCCAATACAATGGAAATTTTATATGGATATATGCGCCATACATTGTTGCTCAGGAAATAGTGGATGACAAAGGAAAAAAAAACCTTCATGTTGAAACCATATACATTTTTTGTTTGTTTGCTTTCGTTTTTGTTTTTGGAGACAGGGTTTTTCAGTAGTTTTGGAGCTTGTTCTGGAACTAGCTCTTGTAGATCAGGCTGTCCTGGAATTCACTTTGTAGAGCAGGCTGGCCTCTAACTCACAGAGACCCGCCTGCCTCTGCTGGGATTAAAGGTGTGCACCACCACTGCCCTGCAAAAAATAAATAAATAAATTTAAGCACTGAGATTGGTTCATACAAGGCATGCCCGGCCACTGACCAGGGCTTTTCTTTCTTTGGTGTGCCTGTGTTTGGCTTTTTTTTTGAGATGGTGTCTTGACTTAGCCATGGCTGTTCTTGAACTCACTACACAGACAAGGTTGGTCTCCAACTCAAAGAAACGCCTGCCTACAACCCCCTCCTCCCCCCTCCCCTTACCCCGCCTGAGTGCTGGAATTAAAAGCTCGCGTTACTACACCGGGCTCTTTCGTTGCTGGTGGTGTTTTTGTTTTTGTTTTGTTTTTTTCCTTTTTTGGAACTGAACCCAGGACCTCACGCTGTGCGCTGTTTCAGAAGTTTTCTTTCTCTCTCTCCCTTTTTTTAAGTGAGACTGTTTAGAAGCTATTTAAAACTTAAATACTCTTGAGAGTCGAGTAGCTTGCAAAGGTTCTGTGTTTTCTATTTTGATCGTTCTGTTTCTCGAGATGACCACATCTTTCAGAGGAAATGAGTCAAAGCCACTCGGTCTTGCTTTTCCAGCTGAGCATGTTCGGTTTCAATGAAGTAATGAATGAACTTGGCCAGCACCACCCCCCACGCCTACAACAGCAAACACTGGGGGCCTCCACCAATCAGCGCGCACTCAAGGCTTTCGAGTTGCGTTCAAACCGGCCTGGGGTAGGCCAATCAGCGCTCCAGGCCCCGCCCCCCTATGGCGGCCCCAGCCAACCACCGACCAGGAGGAGCCAAAACACGGAGGTCGGCCAATGCCAGGGCGCCCCCGCGGCGTCGGCTCCGCCAATGGGCGCGGCCGGGCCCGAAGAGCAACAGTGCGGCCGGGCCCGCCGCAGGATTCGAATCGAACGTCCGTGTGGGAGCCGGCGGCCGGCCGGGCGGCGCTCGGGCCAATCAGCGGCGGCGGCTCGCG
>NC_022014.1:79445886-79446613 GCF_000317375.1 Microtus ochrogaster
GGGCGGCCGCCCAGCGCCATGTCGGTGAACATGGACGAGCTGCGGCACCAGGTCATGATCAACCAGTTCGTGCTGGCCGCGGGCTGCGCGGCCGACCAGGCGCAGCAGCTGCTGCAGGCGGCGCACTGGCAATTCGAGGTGCGCTTGGGGGCCAGGGCCGCGGCGGGGGAGGGAACGGGGAAGCGCGGGGCGCGCGTGGGCCGCGGTGGCGGCTAGGCCGGGGCGGCCAGGCCTCGCTCACGCCGCCGCGGCCCGTGTTTGTCCGCAGACCGCCCTGAGCACGTTCTTCCAAGAGAGCAACATTCCCAACAGCCACCACCACCCGCAGATGGTAAGTGCCCCTCGGGTCCGCGGACGGGGCCGCCCGGTGCGGCAGGTCGCTGTCAGGGCGCCGGTGACAGCCATGTTGCCGGGGAGCGGCGCGCCGCGAATGTAAACAAAGAGCCAAAATGTCTTCCAGGAAAGAGCGCTCCCAGGCCGGCGCTGGCTCGCCCAACTTTGGGACCCGCCTCCAGCCTCCTGGATCGGGGCCTGAGGCCCTGCGCCGGGCGCTGTGCCTTGGGCCTAGGGGCCCGGGTGGAGGGAAGATGAAGGGGAGGGAAGAGAAACGGTCCCCCGTACGGGTAGAGAGTGGGGAGTCTGGTGGCAGAAGATGGGGAAGGAACTCATTGATAATCAGGACTTGTGGGTTTCTGCAACGCGCAGACACACACAGACACACACACAC
>NC_022014.1:79446878-79463125 GCF_000317375.1 Microtus ochrogaster
TTTTTTTTTTTTTCTTGTTTTGTTTTTCGAGACTGAGTTTTTCTCTGTAGCTTTGGATCCTGTCCTGGAACTAGCTCTTGTAGGCGCCTGGCCTCGAACTCAAATCTGCCTGCCTCTGCCTCTCAAGTGCTGGGACAGAAGGCGTGTGCCACCACCGCTGGGCTAGTGGTTTGGTTTGTTTTTGTTTTGGTCAAGACTTCTTTTAATCTCAGTACGTTAAAAAGCAAACAGTCCAGGAAACAGAAGTGCCTCAAACCTGCATTTGTTTTCTCGTTCCAGCTTGGCTCCAGGCTAAAGCCTTTGCCCTCCTGGTCAGTGGGTACTCTGCTTCCTTGAGGCCCAGGCCATCCCTTCTCCACTCCAATCCCTAGTTATCTATTAGCTCCGAACATGTAGGAGGGCCTGAGCCCAGGGGAGGGGTGGTAAAACATTATTCCCGAGATTTGCTGTTGGACATTTTTGGCATTTTTTTCCTGGAGCGTCCTTGTCCCTGGCTCTCTCAAGGGACAAGCTGTATATGGCTCCTCTACCGTGTCTTGTTCTTGGCACTGTTTTCTTTCAATCAGCAAGGCCGGACGACAAGAGTCCTCTGCTTTGATTTAAACTAGCTTTTAGCATTTGGAGCAAGTTGGGAAAATGAGAGGTGCTGAAGCCAAGCTCTTAGGATTCATCGTCTTCAAGACCCCTCTCCTGCATCCAGCCGCGCACAGACTTAGCTTCCTGGACCTGAGAATACTCTGCCTCCATTCCTACTCCAAATATTCCTTCCTGCCCACAAGGCCACTCAGAGAAGCGCAGCCATGCTTAGGGGCTTGGAACAAGGAAGCTGGCAGGCCCCAGCTTGAACTGGAGTCCTGTTTGGTTCCTTCTCCCCTCCCCCACCTCTGCATATCCGGGTGTGTGTGAGAGATACCCTTTGGAAGCTTCCCTTGGGGAGGGAGATGGCTGGTTTTGTAACACAGACGTTATAATCAGTGCATCCATCAGGGACACGTGCTGGGTACTTCCCCAGCACAGTAGGGAACACCAGCCCTGATCTGGGAGTCCTGTTTTTGAGACAAAGTAATTAGAAAACTTTAATAAAAATGTGAAAATCCAACACTTGGGAGGTTGAGGCAGGAGGACTGCGGTGAACTCCAGGTCAGTCTGGGCTCTGTCTAGCAAGATCCTTTCTGAGATGAAAGGATCTAAAGACCAGTCACCACCAAGTGGCCATAACTGCTAAAGGACTGTCCTGCATGCTGCCAGCAATGGTTTGCGGAAGCATTGTGAATGATAAGGGTCCCCAGTTGTGGGGGGAGGGGCAAGGTGGGCAGTTACAGAGGGGAAGCCTGAGGACCCTGGCCCAGCTAGGGACACATTGAGATCACAGGAGGGCCTTTAGTGTACTTAAAAGCCCCTGCTTTCACCAAAGCAGAGAGGCCCAGGGATCTGCCTGAGGTGACTCGGGCAGGTGTGCACAGGCCCCGATAACCTTCCAGGCTGTTCTCCAGAGCAGGCTGACTGCTGAGAAGACTGGGGAAGTCAGTCACGGGGCTGTGATGCAACTGGCCCTGCCCGCTCACAACCCCCCATTCATTGTTTCCTGCAGCAGACAAGTCATGGGGGTGGGCAGCGCAATGATGGGAGGAGGGAAGTGTCTGGGTGGGGCTAGACCTGGCTGCGGCCTTTGGCCTTCCTTGTGGGGGCCTTGGAGCAGACAGTGGTCCAAGTTCCCTGGGAGCTGATGTGGCACAGCGTCCATGGACGGGCTGAGGTGGGGTCCTTGCCTCACTTTCTGGAGTGACAGAGTTCTAGCATCCTGTCTTATGTCTGCCACCACTACCCCCAGTGCCCTGTGCCTTGGGGAGGAGCCAGTGTTGCTAAAATTAGAAGCTGAAAGGACTCCGGCCTCCCGAGGAAGGGAGACAAGGCTTTGAGGTCAGAATCGGTTCCTGTAGGTCTTGGGCTCTGATCCACCTGTTCCCAGTCCATGGGTTAGGCAGTGGCACTTGTTACCCCCAAGGAGTGTGCTGCTAGCATCTGGGGCTGGCATGGCAGAGTGCATGTTTGTGCGGGAGCCCAAACCTGAGTGGCACTTAACCCTGAATGCAGAGTGCTGTTGGGCAGAGGCTTCAGCACCTGCACGCCTGGGATCCTGCACAGTCTTTTTTTTTTTTTTTTTTTAGACAGGGTTTCTCTGTGGTTTTGGAGCCTGTCCTGGAACTAGCTCAGTAGACCAGGCTGGTCTCGAACTCACAGAGATCCGCCTGCCTCTGCCTCCCGAGTGCTGGGATTAAAGGCGTGCGCCACCACCGCCCGGCGACCCTGCACAGTCTTACTCCACAGTTTGCACCTACTGTGGGTGCGTGCTGTCGTGACTTAACCCTTGGGTCTCAGTTTCCTCATTTGCAATACGGAAAGAAGAATTGAGCTAACAAGATCTACTTGTAGGAAATCTGAGTGGAGGGGGCCAGAGTCCAAGACCTGTTGGCTGAACGCGCAGAATGAATGGAAACCCCAAGAAAGTGCAGGTTTCCTGGCTGGTACTGGAAAAGACCCTGCATCTGGCCTGCTTCGTGGTGCCTAACACCCTGGGGCCATCTGAGGGTGGATTGTGGAGGAAGCCAGCTGGCTCCCCTAGTCAGGAAAGGAGCCGGGCTGTGATGTCCTGGGCTGCTCCTTGTCCTTTCATGTTGACACCTTAGCTTGGAGTTGGAATTAACCATTGCTTCCCAGGCCCTTGGTGTTTCCAAACACTGGGTAACACCCTTGGATTTTGCTCTTGACTGAGGGAGATGGGTGGTCTATGACGCTGTCTGTGTACTAGAGGCACAGGGAGCCCTCGCCCACACTGTTTTCTCTCCACAGATGTGTACTCCCAGCAACACCCCGGCCACCCCACCTAACTTCCCTGATGCACTCGCCATGTTCTCCAAGCTTCGAGCCTCTGAGAGCCTGCAGAGCAACAACAGCCCCATGACAGCGGTGGCCTGCTCGCCCCCTGCAAACTTCAGCCCCTTCTGGGCCGCATCCCCACCTAACCACCAGACGCCCTGGATCCCACCCTCTTCCCCCAACTCCTTCCATCATCTGCACTGCCCACAGCCCACGTGGCCCCCTGGAGCAACACACGGGCCCACCCAGCAGAAAGCCATGGCAGCCATGGACGGCCAGAGATGAGACTGGATGGCACTGGGCTGGAGCAGGGGCAGTCCAGGGTTGTTGGGGACACAGCAGGGCTGGGGAGGGGGGACATGAGGGCTGGGTTTCTTGAAGATCGCACTGGAAGATTTTATAGGAGAATTTTTGTGGGTGGGGGTACAGTAAACGTCCTGAGCCACTTGGGTTCTTCAGGAGTTTCTCTTGGGAAAGTTTTCTCCTCTTTTTAATATATAACTATAATATATATGAATATAAATGTATGTGAGAGGGGCCTGCACGTGAGGGAATTTCTCCTTGTCAACACCTTCCTCTGCCTAATTTGGGGTAACAAGGATGCTCATAGTCAGATGGAGTGAGTTTGCAGCTGGGTGGATACGCTGCCTTTAAAGTCACGTCGGCCATTAGGAGCCCCCCCCAAAGGGAGGTCCCAAAAGGGTCCTGTTGGAATCGGCGACTTTCCTGCCCCATCATTAGTAGATGGCGTTTTCATCTCAGCTGGTGGTGGGTGGCCTCAGTGGCCCTGAAACTCATCACCCTGTCCCCAGCCGAGTGTGCTGAGCTCCTAGGACTGAAGAGTTGGCTGACCTCTGAGTGGACACTTGGCTGTCCCACAGGTCTCCAGCCTCCGGCTAGCCGCAGAGGAGGACAGCTCAGGAGAGCCCTTTGGATTGAGTTCCTAGACTAAAAATCACATCTCACCAGGGTGCAATTTTAATTTAAAAACTTAAAGACTTTTCTAACTTCCCTGGTTTGTGGTGCTTTTATTTGCTTTGGTGGGCAAGGTCAGTTGGGGCTCTGGCTGGGGCGGCAGTGGTATTGTCATGTGGCTGTTGTAGTTCCTTGGCAAGGATACACGATCCCCGTTGAGTTAGATTTTGGAGAGTAGAGACGGGGCAAGTCCTTGCCTAGTTGCTGTGCCCTTCTCCCTCAGCCTAGAAGCCATTGCTACCATGGGCTGTGTAGTTTCACAATGGCTGTGGCCTTTAGGCCTCTCTACTTCTGTTAACCGCTCTACTGGGCAGATTTCTTGGGGCCTGTTGAACAAATACAGCCATGACCCGAATGTGTCAACCAAGGCTGTCTCAGTGCCACAAAGACTGGATTCCTGAAGGGGCTGGGTGGTGGCTCTATACTTCTCAGCCTCGAGCAGGATGTTAGGTAAGGCGGAGCATGCTTGCCTGGCTGTAGGAGTGAGGTTACTCCTGGAGCCCTTCCATACACTGTTCCCAAGGGTCTAAACCCTTCCCGCCACTCCTGAGCGGTTAGGGAGTAGGGTGCAGAACTGAGTGGGGAGGGAGGGTAGTGCCCCAAGTGAAGTGAAACTTTGGGTCCCAGCCAGAGCCACCCCACACCCCTTGGTGGGGTAGAGTGATGGGCCTGCTACCCTCCATTGCTTGTGACACGTGGTTGGACTTACAAGTTTGGGTTTGGCCTTTCGGTTTTGTTTCCTGGTTGTAACCCCCTGGGCCTCCTCCCAGAGCTGCCCCTGCCCACCTGTGCTTTCCCGGGCAGTAAGGGGAAATCCCTGACTGACAGGGGCTGCTGGGACTTGGGCCAGGGTCCATTCAGATGCAGGGCCAACTTGGAGAAAGGGTGGGGCAAGCCATACCCAGGTATGGAATGGTGGGGGCTGACCCTTCTAGTTTAGGGAGTGTGGCTCCTGTCCCTTCATGGCTGTAGACAAGTCATGGGCATGCTTGTGCAGTGTCCCAGTGAGGCTTGTGAATTTGGCTTCTAGACCAGGGAAACTGAGCCGACCTTCTGACATTTCACTGCCAGAGAGGGACCAACGTGAGAGAAACAGGAGCCGAGGGGGTGGGGCTGGCTCTGCCCCTTGCTTCAGGGGTGCCCACGGGATTCGTTGGCCAAGCCGCTCTTTCCACCCAGTCACAAGCAGGATCCCGGAAAGATGCAGAGAAGGGAGGGCGCTCCCGGGGCAGCCTCCGTCTCATGACGCCCCTGGCCAAGCCCGTCGGTACCAGCAGTGAGAAACCCGTTTCTTGGCCGTTTCCTACCACACTTTTTCCTGTGTGACTGTCGTCGCCCCCTCTTCTCACACCTCAAAGTGAACATCTTGCCCCAGATGCTTTCCCATGTGAGAGGGAGTGATGCAAACTGCCGTGGGGGTGCCCCATCTTCCACTCTGCACACCTCATTCTGAGGTGGGAATAGAAACCACTTCGTTTTGAGACCGGTTTTGCCATGTAGCCTTGAGCTCTGGCCCCTCCTGCCTTGAGTTGCTTAGAGGGCTAGGGTTACAGGGGTGTCCCGCCACACTCCCCCAGAAACTGATAATTCGGGGTTTCTTGAACTCAAGATGGACCAGTCCTTTTTTTTTTTTTTTTTTTTTTTTTTTTTTGTGGACACCTAGGAACTGTCTGGAGGCCCCAGCTCAAGAATTAGCTGGCTGGCAGTGGTGCCGGGAGCTCTGATCTGTCCAGACCCTGAGCCTCAGGAACCCTGGACAGTGGTGACCGCAGGTGAGCACACTGGGCTGAGTGGCCATGGGCAACAGAACCCTCGGCCTCATACAGTTAAGAGTCCTGCTGCTCACCCCCTGCTCTCCAGACAGCCGGGCACTGAGCCCCTCCACAGGGTTGCCTTTCAAGCTACCATCTGCAGCAACTCATCCAGAAGGGCTGCGGAACATGGCTGATGGAAATCTGCCCAGCAGTGTGGGTTTGTTCTGGCTGCAAGCTGTGTGTGGAGCCAGGAGCTGCCCTGAGGCAGCAGCCAGGGAGCAGGCAGCAGATACACCTCACCTCCAAGTAGAGCTAGTGTGCAAACACCATGGGTCCCAGCCTACTTGGAATGCCCCAGGCTGGTCCTTCAGACTCCCAGCCTGTCCCCTGGTTCCCAGAACCAGGTCGGTGTCTTGCTCCAGCTATCCTCCCTGCCCTGGGTGCAACATTCTGCCCTTTCTGAGCTCCTGTATCGTATCCTTAGAACAACTCACTGGAGCTTGAGTTCTACCTCGCTCTGACCATAAACTAGACTTGCTGTCCAGGGAACAGTCTGCTCTTCAGATGGGAGAAGGCCCCAAAGCCCAGCTGCTTGGCCAGCAGCGGGTACCTGCCTCCTGCTCACTCCATCCTTCTTGAAGCAAGACAGCAGAGGTCTCCTGGCACTCAGACTCTTTCTTTCAAAACTTTTATTTCTGTCTCTGTTTAGTGAGCAGTGGTGGACCTCGGGCCCCGGGTGGGCTCCTCCATCCCCTCTCTAGGAGGTACATCCATGTGAACATTCAGACCAGATGGGCCACCCTGTAGACCTGCCATCTCTGTGGGGATGGATGCGTGGGCCACATTCAGCTGGGAGAGACGCCCCTCAGAGGAGACGGGTCTGTCTTTCTTTTGCCCTGAAGGAACTGAAAGACAGGAAGGGCTCAGCTTGCTCTGCCTGATCCCCCATGCCCACCAGGGTCCCCTCTAGCTTGCCCAAGGCCTAAGCAAATTGTGAACCACATTAGCCAGGCTGCTGGGCTGGGCCTCACAGTGCAAGCATTCATGGGTGTTTCTGAGTAAATACTTAAGGCCCTTTTACCATCCTTGGAGGGGAGCCCTTAGTAATAACGTCCCTCTGCAGGAGGACGGCCTTTTTTCCCAGGAAGAAACGGCCTCTTTGATGACACCTCCTGTTCTTTGAGAGGCAACACTCAGACAGGACCAGAAATTTTTCTACATCACTCAGAGTCTCCAACTTCTAAATGCTAAGTATTTCTAAGTAGAAAGCGCCTGAGATAAGAAAGACAGGGACCCAGGAGAAAGTCACAGAAACACGCTGTCGTGGCCCATTCTCATTGGTTACCAGTGCCAGCCCTTGAATCCCAGCTTGGCCACTTCCTGTTCCCCCCTCTCAGTGCCCCCACACACATTGTTTCCCTAGTTGTTCCTGGGCTAATGTTGGCTTCTACCTTTTAGTGTAGGTATGTGAATTAAAACCGGCTCATAAACAAAACCACCTGAACAGCCTGGCCAGTGAGAAGCCCTTAGTGACGGTGGGGTAGCAAGGCTGCCATGCCCACCTTTATAGTTCTCCCCCCCCCCCATCTCTGCTACAGGCTCTCATGGGCGCAGGGATGGAGGTATGGTACAGAGAGCTCGAAGGTCTTAACTGGGGTGCGGGGACGGTGAACGAGTGTCGAGATCCTTGGGTCTCCTGTAAGCCCTCTCAAGACACTGTGTGTGCAGACTGCTAGCAAGCCACCCTTCCTCTTAGGGGTGCTGGTCCTGCCCACATACACACCCATGACAGATGAGGAGAGAGGCTGGCTTAGTCACCTAGTGGTGTAGCCCTAGCCTCACCTTCCAGCGAGGACCACAGGCCTTGTGTGGTAGGACCCAGAGGCCCCTAGCCCTTGGCCTTCTCTCTGGTCTAGCTTCTCAGAGGAGACCAGGGACTCTAGGGGCTTTCCAGACTAGAGGACACCTACAGGATAGGGTCAGAGTGGCGGAGGTTGGAGGGGGTGGTTGTGTCCTGGGCCCACAGCCTGGCTCTTAGAACATTTGTGTGCCTAGAGCCAGAGAGCGGCATGCATCTGTCCCTGTGTTCTCTTGTGTGTAGAAGGACAGAAGCGGTGTTCACCTCACAGACCTGGCACACACCAAACATTCAGCACCTGAGTTTTCTCCATTCTTCCTCCTGTGCCCAGCCTGGGCTGGAAGAGAAGGCTGTCCGGAGGGAAGGAAAGGCCTGGGGGTAGCATTCAGGCTTCCAGAAGGAAGCTACCTGAATTGCTGTCAGCCAGCATCTGTGCACTCTGAGGCCGAGAGGGTGGCAGGCCGCCGTTGCCCAGGGAAGGCTGTCTGTGCACGTGGGGCCGGGCATGCTGGGCCTGCTGAGCCTGCTGAAGCTGCTGCATCTGCTGCAGCTGATGCAGCTGTTGTAACTGCTGGAGCTGTTGCAGCTGCTTGGACTTGTGCTTTGTCATTCCTGGGGCAGGGAAGGACAGGAGGCAGGTCAGCACTGAGAGCTGTGGGGACCTATGGAGATGAGGAGCCAGCCAGGGTGGGATCTTTTACAGACTAAATTTGTGGCTACACCCCTTAGAAACACTCGGTTCATCTACCTATCCACCTGCCCGTCTGTCTGTCCCTCCATGCACCCATCGCCTAGATTCTCTGAGGACTTGTACACATCAGCCTTTTGTTGGGACTTAGAGTTCTGGCCCAGGCTCCGGGTTCAGGAAGCAGACAACAGGGAGGGCTCAAGGCATGATGGGAAATGGGCTGTTATGAACTGGAAGTGGGCTTTCAGGAGGCTTGGTGTTGGAATCAGATAACGGCCCTTTGTTGAGTTTTGGAAAGTCAGTTAGGGCTGGACCGCATTGACAAGGGAACTGAGCCGGAGGTAGGAAAGCTCCGAGGTGGGGTGTGAGTGAGGATGAAGGCCAGTGAGAAAGGATAGAGCCTCTGCTGGGCGATTGCCTGGGTCTGGCTGCTGCCTTCCACCGGGAAACAGCCACCTGGCTCTAGGGAGGAGAAAGAAAATGCCTGGGGCCCAATGGTCCAGACATGCTTGTACCAAGAGAGACAAATGTCCTTTGGAACCCAAGCAAGAACCCAGAAGGAAATCAAGGTTATCTGGAAGCTCACCATCTTTCCCCAGGATGCCTGGCAACCTGGTATCCATTCGTCCCTTGTAGATGTGTCCATCAAGGCCCAAGATATCAACCTCATCATGCTACGGAGAGATATGCGTGCCCGTTATCATTGTAACATTCTGAGTCTCCACGGAGGCTTAGCGTATAGGCACCGTCAGCAAGCCGTGCTCAGGGCCCCCCCCCGGGAATGGAGGAGAGGGGCACCTGCCTGTAGCCCTGGCTTTGGGGAGACTGAGGCAGCAGGCATCCCACCAACTTGAAGGCCAGTCTCAGAGATAAAGCTAGTACCAGCCCAGCTCAGCCAGGACCACAAAAAGCAAGACCCCTGTGTGGGGTCTGGGCTGAGTGTGAGCCGGAGGGAGGGAGAGTGGCATTCCGAGGCCTGTGGCAGAAGGCAGTAGTGTGGTGTCTGGGAGTCGGGTGGGAGGAAGGACGGATTCTACTCAGCAGAGAGCCCGGGGCTTGAACTGGGTAAGGACTGTACATCCCAGCTACTTTGGGAAGCTGAGGCAGAAGGATTCTGAGTTCAAGGCCTGCCTGAGCACCTTTGTGAGAAGACCATGTCTCAAAAATAAGAGGTGGGGGGGGGAGGGGCTGGAGAGATTGCTCAGCGGTTAAGAGCACTAGCTGCTCTTCCAGAGGACCTGGGTTTAATTCCCAGCACCCACATGACAGCCCACAACTATCTGTAACTCCCATTCCAGGGCATTCTCACACCGACATACATACACATAAAATAAAAATGAATAAATCTTTTTTTAAAAGTAAACAGGAACTGGGGAGATTTTTGCCTAGCAACCCCTAGGACAGGGAGGAAGAGAAGGAAAGTAGAGGGGGCTCAGGGCAGAGGGCCAAGTGATGGGGCTCTGGGTGGCTTTCCAGAAGGGGCCTAGCAGGGTTATCCTCCCCACGGCTCCCATCAGACCTTCATGGCAATCTGGATCTCCTCCAGCGGAGACAGGTGCTGCGGGCGGTTTCGGCGGTAAGGGTAGGTGAGGGTGTGGCTGCCCCCACAGCGCCGGGGCACCGTGGAGTAGGTATAGTCTGCCGTATCTACCCCCCTAGGATGCAGACAACGGGAGTCGCTTTGAGTCACCAGGAGTGTTACCGGCGACAGGCTGGTGTATAAGCCTGAGGCTGTACACACCACACACCACGCATACGCGCCACTCTGACGCACACACCCTCTCACCCTTCATTCCCCACCCCACCCCCCATCCCTAGCGATGGGGTGAAGCCTTTGCTCTTACCCCCGGGGCCAAGCTTGGTCCTCAGGGACCTGGGTGTCCCCGGGACTCTGGTGCTCCTACCGTTTGTAGCACGGGTGGCTGAGGCATTGAGCGTGCATCAGCTCTCGAATCATCTGGCTGCTGGCCTTCACGGAGCCTCCGAAGTGGATCTGCACCTTCTCGATGTCCATCAGCATCTTGGAGTGCATGCTGCGCAGGCGCCCCACACTCCGCTCCATCTGGGACAGATCGCCCCGAGAGAAGCTGCCGCCCAATTTCAGGCTGTGAGACGGGGCAGAGGGAAACAGGTCACAGGGCTGGACAGAGCTTTGGAGGCTTTTCTCCTGAGCCTTGTCTTCATGCTTCCTTTGGCTCCAGGACCCTGTTCGGCAGGACCCTGTGTCAACTGGGCTAGGGACCCACACCATGGGCCTTTGTCTGAGGGCTGAGGTGTCACTGGAGGGATCAGACTGGCAGGGGAGTTTTTTCCCTACTTTTTTTTTTTTTTTTTGGGGGGGGGGTTTTTTTTTTTTTTTTTTTTTCGAGATAGGGTTTCTCTGTAGCTTTGGAGCCTGTTCTGGAACTCTCTTTGTAGACCAGGCTGGCCTCGAACTCACAGAGATCCGCCTGCCTCTGCCTCCCGAGTGCTGGGATTAAAGGCGTGCGCCACCACCGCCAGGCTTTTTCCCTACTTTCAAAAGCCCTCTTCCCCCACAAAACAAATACTTAAAATGTAACAAAAAATTTAAATACAAAACCAACAAAGTTAATCTAGCCCCCATCCCAATCCTGAGCAGAGACTCTTAGCAGCCCTCCCAGGGTGCCCTCTGGAGCCATCTCAGTCAGTCCCCCTCCCACCCCACCCCTGCCCTACCCAGGATCCCACTGTCCCATACTTGCGGCTCTGCTGTCGGACCTGCTCTAGCTCAAACACAGTATAAGGCCGGATAGAACGGTGCCCTGGCATGCTGGGAACTACAGGGGTCATAGAGAGGACCCTGGGCGGGACAGAAGAAGGGGAGAGCATGAGAAATCCCACCACTCGGTAGCGCCAGCCACCCACTGCCATGTTCTAAAGAACATTCCTAATGGCTCAGTGTGGGCCCCTAGGAAGGACCAGGGACAGAAGGGGACCCAGGACAGGAGGTGAGATGAATGGGGACAGGGAGACACACCCCCGGTTGTGCTGTCTTCTCCCTACCACCAGATGCTGTGGGTGAGGTGTGGACACTCACTGTCCAGTCACAGATGTCTCCAAGGGACGGTCGCAGGACAGGCAGTGGAAATGAGCCAAGAGCTGCCTGTCAGGAATGGGATACAGCACAGCAGGTGAGATCCAGAGAGTTGGCTCCCCCGTAGGATGGGCCTGCTGGCAGCTCAGTCCACGAGGTGGCAGATCCTGCTCTACTTCCTGGGCATCCACCTGGCCCTAACCATCCCTTCCAGGCACACATCCTGAATCAGCTGTCCAACTCAGTGCCTTCTGTAGCATTCTGTGTGCCTCTGGTGCCCCCTGGTGGTCACAAGTGGGATTTCCAGGCTCTGGTTCCCAAGGGTCATCTTAGCCATCTTCACACCTCAGGGTAGCAAGCACAACTCAACACCAAGAACCTTGCACCTCCTACTGCCTCTCTCCACCATGATCTGAAGGATACGACCAACTTTTTGAGGGGATGGGGTTTCAAGACAGGGTTTCTCTGTGTAGTAGCCCTGGCTGTCCTGGAACTCAGGTTGCATGTAGACCAGGCTGGCCTCAAACTCGCAGAGATCCCCTTGCCGGTGCCTCTCAGTGCCGAGATTAAAGGCCACCACGCCCTGCTTAGTTATTCAACTCTAAAATGCAGTCCCTCCGCCTGATTGACAGCCCTGGGAAGAAAAGGCCCTCTGGGGCTGCCCAGCGTGCCACCTGTAGGTTCCCCAGTCTTCCTGACCTCACCTGCGCATGGCAGCTGCCTCGTCTGCCTGGTAGAGTGGAGAGCGCTCTTTGAGCTGCTGCCGCAGCGATTTCCAGCGGTCCTCCAGCATCTGCTTCAGTGGGTCCAGCTCCAGGCGGTCCAGCTGGGAGATGGGCACCGTGTGAGTTTAAGGTAGATGGGGGAAGGGATCTAGCCCTGGAGAAAGTGGGCGTGTCTGACGGCAGGACCTTGCGGGGAGAGCAGCCCAGCCCGCCCTGCGCCTCCTCCTGCCCTCACCTTGCTGTCCATCTCCGCCAGGAGCTTGTCCAGAAGTTTCTGCCAGTCCTGCTCCTGTCCGCTCATCTTGGCCACCAGTTCCTGCATCATGTGGTTCAGCTGCTCGGTGGTGGCGTCAAATTGGATCCGGCTCACTTTGGACGCCAGAGCGCTCTTGTCTGCTTTCTGCCAGAGAACAGCGCGGGGGCGTGAGTGTTCCTCCCGGAGTCTGCCCCATCCCTCCTTCTGCGCTGGCGGGGGAGGAGACAGGAAGGCTCCCGGGGTGAGATGCTCACTACGTCGATCTCCATCTCCAGGTGATCTCGGTCAGCCTTTTCCTTCTCCAGCCTCTCTAGGCCCTGGTACAGCACCTGGGGACCCACAGGACAGAGGAAAGGCAGAGTCAGCGATGCTGAGTGCCGGGGGTGGGCAGGGTGGGATAAGCCTCGGCTCCACCCCAGGTGCCCTGGGCCTGCTCACTTCAATGTCTTTCTGCTTCTGCCGATGGTCCTCAATGAGGTTGCTGGTAGTGATGTTGAGCTTCTCGCAGTCGCCCTGGACTTGCAGGATGGCGCTCTGCACGTGACCCAGCAGCTCCTCATCCTGCAGCAGCGACAGGGAGGCTCTTGGGAGGCTGCTGGGCCGCCTCGTAAGCAGTCCCCTTTTAGCCCCCATAAGCAGGAGGCTGCCTTTTAGAACTACAAGCAAAAGTCGGGTGTGGTCATGCCGGCTTGTCGTCCCAACACTCAGGAAGCGGAGTGATTGGAAGTTCAAGTACAATCTGGGCTGCACAGTGAGGCTTAACAGAGAAGGACAAAGCTCGGGAGATGGCCCCACACGTAAAATCATTGTTGCTAAGCCTGGTGACCTGACTTCTACCCCGAGGAACTACATGGTGGACAGAAAGAACTGACTCATGCAAGTCGTCCTCTGACTTCTGCAAGTATGCCGTGATATGCATGCATGCATGCGTGTGTGTATAATAAACTCATAAATGCTAAACAAAACCATCACCCAACACATATGCTCACTTCAAAGTCATTCTGGCTTCCCCAAGTGTCATTCACTGACAGTTCTGTCCCTCAACTGGATTTCGTCCCCCGTCCCCCACGTGTTGATGGTCTGGCATCGGTGGCCTTTGGAGTCCTGTGACTGAGGCTTGGATGTGCTATGTTGTCCCACGGTCCCTGAGAGGTGAGGTGTGGGCAACAATCTGGGCTCCATCTGAAACCCTGAGTCCAAGAGCAGAAACCAGGATCTGGTGGTGACCCCCCACCCCAGCCGCAAGCTTTCCCTCCTGGGGACGTCTAGAAAGTGCTGGAAACACTGGCAAGTGAGGGGAGCCTGACCCGCGGGCCCTCTGTGGGCCCTCTCCAGGGGGCCACCTGCAGCCAGCCTGTGAAGGAGCCGAGCAGAGACTCACCTGGCTCTGCAGCTTGGCCTTCTTGGAGGGCCTCGAGGCAGCCAGGCCGCTGACCATGTCCTGCAGCTGCTCATAGCGCTGGACCAGCAGGCTGACTTGGTGGCCCACATCCAGACTGCAGGCTGGGCAGGTGGCCTCAGGGTCGATCTGGCCGGGCACCAGGGTGTTGGTGAACTTGTGTGGGGTTATGCTCAGGGACAGCAGCGTGGAGGAGGAGCTCAGCATGCTCTCAATGATGGTCCTGAGCTTGTCCAGCTGGACACAAGGCAGACATGAAGGGGGAGGAAAGGTCGGCCAAAGTCACATCTAACCACTGCCGCGGCACATTCAGCCTCTGACCCGCTTTGACACAGGACAGACACTGCCTGCTCAGCACCTCACAGGATACCGCACGCACACGGCAGACAGTTGAACTCTCCCCCATCAAACAGTTTTCAAACACTTTTTTTTTTTTTTGCCATTGGGCAGCATTAATGACAAAGGAAGCACCTGTGTGGGGAGATCCCTCTAGCCAGTCTGGGGGTCTAGCGTGAGGACGCAGCTTCTGTAGCTAAATTCTAAAAGGATGGTCTCCCGTGACGCAATGCTCTTTCAGCACTGGGGGTGCGACAGCGGGCTTTTTACACACGCACTCTCTCTCACCCAGGATGGAAACTCTTAAGGATAAGCCAATGTGAGAAGCGCAAATACAGCTAGGGATCTCTTGGGGTCTGAAGGCACAAGCTCCTTCCAGGGAGAGCTGCTCAGCCTGGCCCTTCGCCTTGCCTTTCTTCCCAGGGTCTTAGTGTGTTACCACCAATGGTTGGTCTTGGGTGGCCAGCTCGATTCAAGAGCAACCAACCTAGGCCTGCTAAGGATGCTGCCCGGCTCCACGAAGGGACACCATCCCCTCCTGTTGGGCAGTGACACCAAACAGATGCAGCTGGAGCTTAGGGAAGATATTTGAGAGGGTGTGAGAGACACACATGTTGCTAGGTGACAGAATGGAGGGAGGTATGCACAGAGAAGAAAGGTACACAATACGAGCCAGGCCCGGGAGGTCAGGGGGAGCTGCCTGCCTCAGGCTGCCCGAGACTGGGGTTTGCTCCTGCAGGGCCACATGCAACGCATTGTCCTTTTGTTCTGGGGTCACACAGTCATCAGCTTCCTAAGAAAGGGTCCCGAGTGAAGGCCAGCGTGGCGGATGGCTGCTAGGAGAAAAAAAGGCATCCGGTTCTCTGGGTCAGTCCTCAGGAAAGTTGGCTGTCTCAGTGGAGCCTTTGAGAACAAAAAGCGAATTCCTGGGAAATGAGGACCAGGAACATTCCAGAAAGAACAGCATAAGTGTGTTAGGAGAAAGGCAGGAAGGCCAGGTAGCCAGAGCCTGGCAGTGCAGGAGGCACGGAAGGTGAAACTTTCTGGAAAGGATGCTAGGCTACCAGGAGCCCAGGTATGGAGGGCTTGTCCGGGAGCCCGGGTTCCATCCCAGCACTGCAGAGAGAAAACAAAAACAAAGCAAACAAAAACACTGCAGAGGAGGTGGGGGTTGGGTGGGGTAGCTCTGTATGTAGTCGATGTGAACTTGGGGCTGGCAGGTGTCCCTTGAATCTCTGAGCCTCCTCCTGCCCTTACAGGGCAATCAGCCTGGGAGAAGGAACTTGGGAAAGGGGGAGGTTGTGGGTGTAGCACAATGAAAACACAGTCTGACGTGTAAAGCGCTAGGTTTGATCTCTCCAGCGCCATGTCTGCTCAAGTACACAGGATGGCACACAGGATGGCTAACGGGCACAGGAGAAGGTATCACGAGTTACTGGGGAAACGCAAATGCAAGCCACAGTAACCCTGCACACCCACCAGAATGCGTGTGACTTTCCTAAAGGAGGAAAGAGGGGCTGGAGAGATGGCTCAGCAGCTAAGAGCACTGGCTGCTCTTGTAGAGGATTCAGGGATCCCAGCACCCACTTGAGGGTTCGCAGTGACCTTTAACTCCAGCTCCAGGAGATCTGACTACACCTCCTTCTGAACTCCACGGCAGCTGTACTCACGTGTGCGCATGCCCACAACACATCACACACACACACACACACACACACACACATACACATGTGCATAATTGAAGATGCACAGAATAAATGCGAGAGGAGAAAGAGATGCGTGTTGTGACGGTGGGGAGGAACTGCAACTGGCATCCTCTGCTAGTGGGCGTTCACGTGGTGCAGCTACGTGGGAAAATAGTCTGTCAGTTCCTCGGATGGCCCGGTGTCTTACCACCCGCCACCACTCTGGGCTCCATGCCTGAGAGCAAAGTGTGTGTGCAAATGGATGCTCACACTGGCGTGAGCCCTAATACCTAATCAATAGCAGTCCCGCCGTTCACCTGAATGGAGGTGGAAGCTGCCCTTGCTGTAGAAGGGAATACACATGTGTGGGTTTTGTTGTTGTCTTTTCAAAGTTTCTCTACATAGCCCTGGGCGTCCTGGAACTCACTCGAGATCTGCCTGCCTCAGAATGAAATATTTTTGAGTCACAATAAAAGTGGGTGCTGGGAGGCAGGCTGTGATGGCCTGCGCCTTTAATAGCATTCGGGCCAGGCGGTGGTGGCGTATGCCTTTAATCCCAGCACTCGGGAGGCAGAGGCAGGCGGATCTCTGTGAGTTCGAGACCAGCCTGGTATACAAGAGCTAGTTCCAGGACAGGCT
>NC_022014.1:79463595-79468884 GCF_000317375.1 Microtus ochrogaster
CTACAAGAGCTAGTTCCAGGACAGGAACCAAAAAAAGCTACAGAGAAACCCTGTCTCGAAAATCCCCCCCCACAAAAAAAAGAAAGAAAGAAAACTGGGGGAAAAGGGGGGGCTGCAAAGATGGCTCGGTGGTTAAGAGCCCTTACTGCTCTTGCAAGAGGCCCTGGGTTCTGCACCCTCATAATGGCTCAAATCATCTGTAACTCCAGTTCCAGGGGATCTGTTTCTGTACTCTGAGGGGACGGTATGCGTGTGGCACACTTACACACGCAAGGACAAAAGAACCATAATATAAATAAAAATCAATTTATAAAGATGAAAAATAGAATAAAGGGCAGGAGAGATGGCTCAGTGACAGAGAGCACGTGTGACCGTGTGACTTGTCCGGAGAGCCTGAGTTTACACCCGGCACCTGCAGCAGGGGTCTGAGTCCCCTGCGCTTCAGCTCCAGGAACCTGACGCCTCTGCTCCCTGAGCAGCACTCCCTCCACACACCCATGGCACAAGCGTCACCAATAGACAAGCTTGTGTGGGAAAGAAGAGCTCTTGGGGCCTCAGTTTTAGACAAAACAACAACAACAACACAACAACAACAACAACAACAAAACTGAGCAGAAGACAGCGTCTCCTCCAGGGAAACGACACCAATACCAAATGGTAACATAGCCCTGAAAACATACATATAAGTGACATATGAACTAAGCAGGCTGTACTTTTTATTTATGTGCCCTGGTGTTTTGCCTCTAGGAAGATGCTGGCTACCCAGGACCTGGAGTTACAGCTGTGAGCTGCCATGTGGATGCTGGGAATTGAACCTCGGTCCTCTGGAAGAGCAGCCAGCGCTCTTAACCCTTGTGCAATCTCTCCAGCCTGAGATGGTTGTACTTTTTGTTTTTAATGATTTATTTATTCTTATTTTATGTGTATTGGCTGTGTGAGGGTGTCAGATCTCCTGGAACTGGAGGTACAGACAGTTGTGGGCTGCCATGTGGATTCTGGGAATTGAACCCAGATCCTCTGGAAGAGCAGGCAGTGCTCTTAACCTCTGAACCATCTCTTCAGACCCCTGTACTTTTATATTTATGAACACACACACACACACACACACATACACACATACCGCACACGCATGCACACACCCGACCACCAAAAGCAATGGAAGAAAAAGAGGCCATCCATTTGAAAGAGAATAAGGGAGGGCTTATGGGAGGACTTGAAGGGAGGAATGGGAATGAGGAGGTGATGCAATTATATTATCTCAAAAAGCAGGAAGAAAATGATCAAAAATAATAAAATACCCTTAAAAGATGTATTTTATGACAGGTGAATTACAAGAAATACACAAAAGGAAAGAGGCAGTGGAGGAACCTGTCTCAGCTCCTACACTGATGCCCTTGTCCCCAGCCCATAACCCCTCCCATCCTGCAATGTTTTGGCTGGGAAGCATCCCCCAGAGGTGCGTGCATGCGTCTGAACCGAACCCTTGTTTCCACAGCTGCTGCTCCCTTCGTGCAGATGCAAACAGAATCTGCTAGCTGCCTGTTCTGGCCGCCATACTTTCCTTGTCATGGCGAACTCTACCCTTCTCTAAGCTGCTTTTGGTCATGGCATTTTACCACAGCAACAGAAAAATAACTCCGAACTGATCTCCACTGGGGGAGCACTGCTCTCTGCCTCGGACTCTGGGGGGGAGGGGTGCTGGGGCCCTGGGGCCTTGACCACAGACCGCTCACCTGATCCTGAAGGTAGAGGGAGGCTTCAGAGACTGAATTCTCCATGGCGGCCTTGCCTCGCTCTTGGCTCTCCCTCAGCTCAGACAGCTCCTTCTCGATATCGGAGACCGTGACCCTGCAATGTCAAAGAACAGCGGCTCCTGCCACTGGCCTGGAACCCTTTGCTCAGTTGTGCAGAGGCCTGGCTGTTGGGGACACAGCAGGATGAGAACATCTGGAACCCCTGTTTAAGAGTCTCAAATGGGGTCCTGTGGTGGGGACATAGCATCTCTGGGCTCCTCCCGGTCCAGACATCAGCCAGGCCTCGAAAAGACTACGGTAACCTGAAGAGTTGGTACAATCCAGGCGAGAGACACAGGTCAGCACACGGGAGGCAGAAGGCCACCTCCACCGCCTGGGCTTTAACCATGACGACAGCCAGGGTGCCAGCGGAGAGAGGGTGTCACCTGAGGATGCCCAGCTGCAAAGTCAGCTGATTGGGCTTCATTTCCTTCCCTGAAGAGCTGTCTCCATCTATCAGCTTCTGTATCTTCTCCAGCTACAAACAGAAAGCAGGGAGGCGAGCTGTCAGGCGGACCCAAGTGTCTGCTGCCAAAGGCGACCCTTGAGAGATCCAGCCCTCTGCCATCTCACAGCTGAAGCTCTGACAGTGGCCTCTCTCTCTAGATATGACATGAGGAGCAAATGCGTGTCCAGGGCCCCCTGTATTTTAAAGGCTCTGCGTACCCATCTTCACGGCTGAGATGGGGTTGTGTTTTCTATATGACTGGGTGATAAGGATCCGCTGAGACCCCAGTGTAGGGGGAGGGACTGTGGGTATCCAGCCTAGCAGAAACCACCCAGTCTCTGATTCACCTCAGGACTCTAAGGAGGCTGACCCTCCCTTACGCACTCTGTCTTTCTCCTTCCGCACTTCCTTGGCCAAGGTCTTCAGGCTCTTCATCTGCTCCTGCAGGTCCTGAGGTATGGTCTTTTTGACTGTGGGATACGGAGACTGCCATCAGGGTGTGGTTCCCATTGGTCTCCCCGCCTGTTTCCAGTCCCTTCCCTTGGTGAGGAACTGACCGCAGAGGTCAAGAGGGAAGATGACTTGGTCCTGCTTCTCTGGCGACTGAGCAAGGAGGCAGGGGAAGCGGGGAGGACCGGTATGTGCCCAGAGTCTCACCCGCTGCCCCCGACATTCTCATCTACCACTGTGTGAGTGAGCAAACATTAAGCTTCGTTCTAGAACTCTCTCGCTTGCCACTCACCTCCAGGCTCTGGCCTCCAGTGAGGCACATGTCCAGTCCCTCCCCTCCCCCACCTTGCCTTAGTTTCACACCTTCCTATCTGTTCCTCAGGCCTCCCCACAGGCTGTGGGTGTGAGAGGAGTCACATCTGGGCAGGAGCATGCTCTGCTTGTGGGGGTGGGGATGGGGTGACACCCATGAGGAAGGCCAAGGCTGCTTTCCCTCCACAGGAGGTGACACTCACCCATCGTGGAAAGGAGGTACTGGACTTTCTCCAAGTCCGACTGGCCGGAGAGGTCCTCATCCAAATCCTTCATGTGCTCCTTCAGTTCCGTATAAAGGCTAACAAGCTCGCCCATCAGGCGGAATGTTTCCACTGCCATGGGGAAACTTGGGGCCAATTTCCCCAGCGACTCCTGCCGCTCGCTGTGGACCTCACTGCCTGAGGAGAGTTGCTGGGGGTAGCTCAAGGACACGCGAGTGCTGGAGTCAGTGGTGTCTTGGTCTGTGGTCGCCAATTCAAATTGAACAAAGGCATGTTTCCTGCTCGGATCCCAAGAGGCCTGGCTAGACACATCAACCGTGTGTCCTCGGCTAGGGTAACCCAGGACAGCCTGTGTTTGGTCATACTGGATTCTCGGGCCTTGATGATCTGGGCCCTGACGGTCCGTGATAGGAAATATATCTTGCCTGGCTTGTTCGGGAGTTAGATATAGATCTGGTTGAAAGCCACGGAGCTCTATGCTTGGTGCTACGAAGCCTGGTTGACTTGAAACGGGTTGTCTCAAACCACGTGGATGAGGAGCACCAGGGGGGTATGCACCAAGTGGAGCCAAGCTAGGCATGTGAACACCAGGCTGAACCAAACCAAGAGGGCCTGCACCAGGTTGAACCAAGCCACGAGGGCCTGCACCAGGCTGAACCAAGCCACGAGGGCCCATCCCAGGCTGAACCAAGCCACGAGGGCCCACACCAGACTGAATCAAACCAAGAGGGCCCACACCAGGCTGAACCAAACCAAGAGGGCCCACACCAGGCTGAACCAAACCAAGAGGGCCCACACCAGGCTGAACCAAACCAATAGGGCCTGCACCAGGCTGAACCAAACCAATAGGGCCTGCACCAGGCTGAACTATTCCTGGTTGCATCATACCAAGCCCAGCTGCCCTGGGCTGCAACAAACCAGGCTGATCTACCCTGGGCTGTAGTGAGCCAGGCTGCACCAGGCCACGCTGAACTGCTCCAGGCTGCCGAATTCCACCAGGTTCCACAAAACCATACTGATCCATGCCAGGTTGTGCCAAACCCTGTTGACCCATTCCAGGTTGGGATAAGCTGCTCTCCTCTGCACCAGGTGGTACTGAACCACTGCGATCTATTCCAGGTTGCATCCAGTCTAGTTGATCTATGACAGGTTGCATCAAACCACGCTGATCTTCACCACGTTGTGCTACACTTGGCTGAACCAAACCATATTGACCTATACCAGGTTGGACCAAGCCAGGTGAATATGTATCAGGCTGCATCCAACCACCAGGGAATGTCCCAGGTTGCACCAGGCCACGCTGAACTGCGCCTGGTTGTGCCATATCGAGTCGATCTACTCCAGGTTGCGCATAACTCCAGTCTGCACCAGGCTGCACAAAAGGTTGTACCAAACTATCCTGAATTATACCAGGTTGCATCAACCCAGCGGCATAAGCACCTGGTTGTACCAATCCCTGTTGACCCATTCCAAGTTGTGCCAAACCATGCTGTTCTATACTAGGTTGTACCAAACCAGGCGGAAATGCACCAGGCTGTACCCACCTAGGCTGATCTGTGCTCGGTTGAACCCAAACAGGCTGACCTGGGCCAGGTTGCACTAAACCTTGTCCTGCGCCAAGTTGTGTCAAATCAGGTGGATATACACCAGGCTGAATCAAGCTAGGCTGGCCTGTATCAGGAGGTACCAGCTGTTGGTCTGTGCTGGGCTGTACCAAACCATCCCAATCAGCACTAGGTTGTACCAAATCACGTTGCTCTGCCCCTGGCTGCACTGAACTCGGCCTAGACGTTCCAGGATGTGCTGAACCTTGCCAACTTGCCTCAGGCTGCACTGGGCTCCGCTGTTCTGCCCCAACAGGTGCTGAACTTCGCCTCTCTGCCTCAGCCCTCAAGGAACTCCGCTGATCGGCCCCAACAGGTGCTGAATTACGTCTATCTGTTCCAGTCTTCATCAAAACACGCGGGTCTACACCGGGCTGCACCAAGCCACGCTGATCTACACCGGGCTGCACCAAGCCACGCTGGTCGACACCGGGCTGCACCAAGCCTCGCTGATCTAC
>NC_022014.1:79469039-79471206 GCF_000317375.1 Microtus ochrogaster
AAGCCTCGCTGATCTACACCGGGCTGCACCAAGCCTCGCTGATCGACACCGGGCTGCACAACGCCACGCTGATCTACACCGGGCTGCACCAAGCCACGCTGATCGACACTGGGCTGCACCAAGCCTCGCTGATCTACACTGGGCTGCACCAAGCCACGCTGATCTGCTCCAGGTTGTGCGAAGCCTGGTGCTGCTAAGCTGGGCTGTCCAAAGCCTTGTCGATCTGTACTAACTTGCATCAAACCAGGTGACATCAAGCCATATTGATCTGGAAGAGATGGAGGGAGTACACGCTGATCTATGCCAGGTATTACCAATCCCTGCTGATCCACACCAGGGCTGATTAGTCCTTGCTGACTTGTGCTTAATATTACAAATCCATGCTGATTTATGCCAACTGGTATCAACCCTTGTCTACTCGTGTCCCATGGTCCCATACCACTGTCATATGTGACAGCCTGTTCCATGCCAGGTTGGTCTGTGCTAGGAAGGATCACGGCTTGTTGATACATGCTGAGTGGAACTGTAGCAAGCTGAGTTGTACTAGCTTTTTCCAGTCTTTGTTGACCCCCGTCAGGTACCGACGGTGGCAGTACACCACTCTCATCCACAGCGAGAGGTATCAATCCCTGGGCATCCATCTCTGGCGGTAATACACCCAGCTGAGGTACAGTGAGGGGTATCACAGCTGGAGGATAAGGGCCAGGATAGAGCCCTGGAGGTTGATCCATGCCAAATGGTGCGATCCTACGCTCCTCTGGACTTGGCAAGACTTGGTCCTGACTAGCGGGTGCCCCAACATGCTGGTCTGTGACTGGAGGTACGACTTTTGGGGTTGGGCCAGGCTGTTGTTCGTCTCTTCTTTTGCCTGTGAGAGCCGCAGACTCTCTCATCCTCTGGCGATCTGCTTCTGATGTGACCTGGGATGGCTCCCGGGCCCGTGAGGGCAGATCTCTGGCTCTGCTCTGGTCTCTGCCAACGATTCTCTCAGGGGGGCGCTCCACACCGCTGGCTAACATCTGTTCTGGGCCACCGGTGGAACCCAGAGCCTGGCCATCAGTGGGAGTCTTGGGAAACAGTCCACTTGGAAGGTCGCTTGATATTGGCAATGTCATTTTACGCTTGCCAAGCGTTGCTGACGATGAATCTGAGCTCTGGGGAAAGAGGAGGAGGGAGAGTGGTTACAATCGCTAAGAAACTGGAAAAGCTGAAAGCAAGACCATCATGGGTATTGGCTAGGATGACTTAAGGCCCTTGCAGAAAAGCAGCCCTGTGCGAGTGTGTGTGTGTGTGTGTGTGTGTGTGTATGTGTAAGTATGTGTGTGCGTGTGTCTGTGTGTATGTGAGTCTGTGTGTGAGAGAGTGCGAGTGTGTGATGCCAGGCATTAAACCTGGGCGGTGGAAGTATTAGGCGGGTCCTCCACCACTGAGCCGTATTCTGAGTCCTTCGCTTTTTACTCTTTATTTTGAGGCAGGGGCTCCA
This sequence comes from Microtus ochrogaster, assembly GCF_000317375.1. Classification (NCBI taxonomy): domain Eukaryota; kingdom Metazoa; phylum Chordata; class Mammalia; order Rodentia; family Cricetidae; genus Microtus; species Microtus ochrogaster. Next base: position 79,470,523 of record NC_022014.1, read on the forward strand.
TAAATCATCTAGGCTGGCCTTGAATTTCTCATCCTCCTGCCTCCACCTCTGGAGTGCTGAAATTACAGCCGTGCTCCGCCATGCGCAGTTTGTCAGTGGTGCGAGGACTGACTCCAGCGTTCTGTGTATGCTCAACAAGTAACACCAACCAAGCTACAGCCCCAGCCCCTGGCTTGGCTTTTTAAGACAGCCCCCAGGTTGGCCTTGAATTTACAACTTTCCTTCCTCAGTCTCCCTGCCTCTTACAAAGATCTTTGTGGTAAAAACGTCTTATCTGCAGGATCCAGGGGATTCTCCTTCAAGATCTTTAACCTCATCAGACCTACGAAGTCTCTTGTCATTGAGAGGGAATAATGGAGGTTTTTAGGAACGACGTTCTTGGGGGCTATTTAGCTTAGCACAGAGACTAAAGACACATTCTGCGAAATCCTAGAAAAGTGACCACAGCAGCGACAGAAGTTGTGGGAAACAGAGTCCTAGACAAGGTGATGCTGTTTTTGTCAAGGGTGTCAGATGAGGCCCACGCTTGTCTGAGGATGCTTCATGTATGGGCAGAGCAGCAGCCTAAGGAAAACGAAACTTAGCCGGGACAGTGGTGGCGCACGCCTTTAATCCCAGCACTCGGGAGGCAGAGGCAGGCGGATCTCTGTGAGTTCGAGGCCAGCCTGGTCTACAAGAGCTAGT
>NC_022014.1:79475016-79475837 GCF_000317375.1 Microtus ochrogaster
ACTCAGGTCAATGTCATCCTGGGAAAATTATTTTAGATCTCTGCAACATAGAATGTAGAGAATAAATCATCAAGGTGCAAATACCAGAATATGGAGCGGTGGTAACTATAAGACGTGTTCTCTGGAACCCCGCCCAAGGCCACTGCCCAGGACCCCTGTGGGTTTACCCCTCTTGAAGCCTTCCAGCCATCAGTGATTGCTTGTTCCAGCTCCTCCCAGGTGACCATGGTGAGCTCTTCAGTACCCGGAGCAAGATTCAGCCTCCGATTCAATTGATCCTGTCAGGAACAGATCGAGACACGGACACAAACATAAGTACACATAACACATTCATCCTGCAGATCTGACCCGCAGGCTTGAGTGGGTGCTACCACCAGTCCCAGCCTCAGAGAGATTCACTGGCTTTCAGCCACCAGCCAGGAGGGCAGAACTGGCCAGTTGGTTTGTCTCCCATCGACTCTGAATAGAGCCCTGAGCAGAGATGGTAAGGACTCTCTTCTCCCCGTTATCTAGACGTGGTGTCTCTTAGGGGCAGAGAACCTGAACCTCATCCTGAAAGGAAATAGATACTGGCGTGGGGGAGGGGAGTTGGGACCATCTCTAGAGAGAAACCAGACTGAAGAAAAACCCTCTACTCAGGGCCCTTTCCCCAGGGCTTGTCCATATTACCAGGTATTCTTCTCGGTCTTTGACTACCTTCTCGAGTTCATTGACACGCTGAAGGAGCTCCTGGAAGCAGAGTTTGGGAATGGGCCATCACTCAGCCTGCCTGTCTGCACCACATGCACATGTACACACATGCACACACTCACACATGCACA
>NC_022014.1:79476417-79477482 GCF_000317375.1 Microtus ochrogaster
ACACACATACACACACATGCACAGCGCCTTGGAGCAAAGCAGAGAAGGAAACGAGGTGTGTGTGGCTCTCAGTGAAGGGCTGAGTTTCTACCTAGTTTTATCTGGGAGGTAAAGTCAGGTTCCCAGTTCTTTTCCTTGTCAGTGGGAAGGAGGGAAGTGGGTTGCAGAGGCAGCAGTAGCATAGTGCCCAGTCCATGTTCATGTGGGGCTGAGGCTGCTAGCCCTTGCTTTACCTCACACTGCCCACTGCCAAAGCTTCTAGCCCTACAGCACAGGGCCTACCTTGACTCTCCAGAATCAAATACCAAGTCCCTCAGCATCCTGCCAGTCTGAGCCGGGGCAGGAGAAAAGCTCTCAAGGGTCCCAGCAAGTGACCAACACTTCAGTTGTACTTTACGACTTGTGCGGACCTCCAGGATCTAAGACTAGATTCTGAACAGACCTTCCAAACTCAAGAGTCTAGAAAAGGCCGGGCATGGTGCTGCGTGCCTATTATCCCAGTCCTTGGGAGGTGGCTAAAAGGATCCGGAGGTCAAAGCCAGCCTTGGCTACACAGTTAAATTCAAGGCCAGTTGGACTACAAGGAGACCTTGTTTCAGAAAAATAGTGGAAACTGGGTGGTGGTGCCTGTCTTTAATCCTAGCACTCAGGAAGCAGAGGCAGGCAGATCTCTGTGAGTTCGAGGCCAACTTGGTCTACAGAGTGAGTTACCAGGACAGGCACCAAAGCTATACAGAGAAACCCTGACTCGAAAAAATCAAAACAAAACAAATAGTCAGGCAGTGGTGGTACATGCCTTTAATCCTAGCAGGTGGGTCTCTGAGTTCAGGTCAACCAAAAAAAAAAAAAATTACATACTTAAGGCTACTGCTCTACAGACTGGTCCAACTAAAACTGGCTACACTTGCGTCCGTATTTATCTGTATGTAACAACTCTGTTGCTTTGTTCCGCTGTACATGATAAAGACACTTTGGGATGGTGGTTTCTTTTTCTGACAGCCTGTACTACTCAATCTCAACTTTCTCCCCCCAACCCAACCCCCAACTCCCACCCCCTGGTGTGTG
>NC_022014.1:79485562-79487319 GCF_000317375.1 Microtus ochrogaster
TGTGAGCCACCATGTGGTTGCTGGGAATTGAACTCAGGACCTTTGGAAGAGCAGGCAATGCTCTTAACCACTGAGCCATCTCTCCAGCCCCCCGCAATTTTTACTTTTACTTCTTGAAGGTCTTTGCTTTTTCCCATCCTGATTTGTCAGCTTGTTTTGTCTTTAGAGTCAGGTTACACTGTCCCTGAGTCGGGGCATCTTGTGGTTTATCAAACACCACCAAATGGTCAGGCCTCCTGACTCTTGTGCTTTAGAATTTCCTGAGAAGAGAGGGTTGGGGGGGGGGGCACCATCAGCTCTGGGAACATGAAGCTAGCCTGAGAATAAGGGGTGAGGGTCTTATATTTCCCCCTCCTCTTGGTCCTAAGGGGGCTCAATCATGAGCCTGCTTGCTATAGCTCGTGTATTTCATTGGCCCTGTTGATATTCCATACATTGTATAAGGCCTGAGTGGAGTGTACCCCTGTTGCACCATAAGCTGTATAGTTCCCAACCTTTGCTTCATAGATTGGAGTATTCCATTAATAATAGAGGGCCTGAAGGTCCGTATTAGGAGGAAGAGTAACAGAGGCCCTATTAGGGACGAGACAAGGGTGGTGAACCAAGAAGATTTGGAATACTAGGCCTCAAACCAACTCTGGTTGGCTTCATATTCTCTTTACCTCTTTGCTATGCCTTCACCGACTTTTGCCATAGAATCTTTAACAATTCCCGAGTGGTCTGCATACAAGCAACATTCTTCTCCCAAAGCTGCACATAAACCCCTTTTCTTCTAGGAATAGTAAATCTAGGCCCCTTCTCTTCTGTAGCACCCCTTCTGCCAGTGAAGACAGAGATTCTTGTAGCTGGGTGATGGAGGTTCCTATTCTCTGAATGTCTTCAGCTATTGATATGCAGAGGTCCACATAATAACCCTGTTGGGTGAAGAGGGAGGCTGCCCCTGTCCCCAATCCTGCTAAGCTGGTTCTCTTATGTGTAAGAGCTTACTGGGTAGCCTCACTAAGGCTTAATTCCTCAGCGGCATGGTAGGTTACCCTGGGAACCAGGAGTATGAGGACACAAAACCCCTTTGTTTGATTCACCACAGTCACATGGGCACAGGGTGTTAGGCCGGAGGAACCTGCCCACCAGGTAGCTGAGACCAAATATCCTGATTGGTTGATGAGTGGCATAGTGTGACTGCAGAGGAAAGAAGAGCGGTCAGGTATCATTCCTCTACATAGTCCCTGACCTGAGACTTGTTGGAGGGAGGTATTTGACTGCCATCGACAAGAACCTGAGCCCCCCTTCTCTTCCTGCCGATTAGAATTGTTGGTTGGGGCCAACACAGCTATTCCTTCGTTTCGGGGCAACCTTGCGCTGTAGCAGAGCCAGCAGGGGGCAGTTAGGAACTACTGGCTAGGAACTACTTAGAAGTATGAATGACTGGTGTAGGACCGTAAACAGGGAGGGGCTTTGCAAGTTCTGTGGATCTACTAGGTGTGGGGCTGGCTTCCCAGTGTGTCTTCAGTGTTGGTAAAATTGAGGTGCTGAAGGCAATTGCCAGGGTACTCATAGTTGGCTTGGGAAGAGAGGAGGACTTTTCTTATCTGAGCGGGGATTGTTACCTTATCGGGGCCTAATGCTACAGTCAAGGGGGTGTTGCAACAACCCGCAGGGAGAACAAGATCCCTATGTCTTCTCCCCCTGGAACATACAATCATAATCCCCAAGTCTCGCCCGTTAACCAGTTAACCCTTTTTCCCTCCTCAGTAAAG
>NC_022014.1:79487419-79489720 GCF_000317375.1 Microtus ochrogaster
AAAAAAAAGGAAGGAGAGTTGTGTCAAAGGATCACTCTACTTGTGGGGTGTGGCCCCTGGGATGTCCTCACCTGGACGTTCAGCTCAGGTGACTCCTGCACCTTCTGGTGGGCTTCTTTCAGAACCTTCACGTCTTCTATGAGGTCTTGGAGCACACTCGAGGACTGCGAGAGAGTAGGAGCCATGTGAAGCCGGGACTAGCACCTCTATCAGCTTAGAGTAGCCAGAAGGGCAGAGGCTCTGCAGGGTCAGTCTACCTACCTTAGCTGGGCTGGTATCTTCCTGAGTCTTTACGAGCTTTGGTTCTGTCTCGGGGGGCATCCCCACTGTGGGCTCAGACTTGTCCACCATCTCCGTGGATTCGTAGATCTTTGTGGGCTTTGTCAGAGATGTCTGTGGGGATATATGTGGGGATATATGATGATGTGGGGCCAGCAGAGCCGTCTCCTCTTCCGTCTTGGGGAACTCCTGGAAGAGGTCAGTGCCTGTGGAGATGTGTTCCACGTGCATGGCAATGCCCTGTACTTTGTTGTCCATATTCTTAAGCTGCTTGCTGAGGTCCAGGACCTGGCTGCCCAGGTCCTTCACCTGGCTCTCCAGGGTCTGTTGAGATGACTGTTTGGTCACACTCCGGCGCTTCTCTTTGCTGCTTGACACTTGTGGGGTGCTGATGGCATCTCGGATCGACTCAGCTGAGCGGCGAGGCTCAGTTGCCGATGGGCTGTGGAAGTCAATCACTACCTGTTGGAGGTTGAGGCTCTTGAGTATGGCCACTATCAGGGTATGCAGGGCCGTGAAGTTCACCGCTCCCACCTCTGGAGTGCCGATCGCCAGGTCGGCCAGCTCCTGGAGGGTGACCCTGTTGGCCGCTAAGGGCGGCATTGTGTGTTGTTGGGATCCGCGGGGAGCCCCAGGGAAGAAGGGCGAGCGGCTCGGCTCGCTCCTTGCAGAACTAAGGGGCCACCAGGGCTCTCAGCAGGTGACCCTACTTGTGGCTTTGTGGCCTCCAAACTGGAGCCCTAGGCTCCTCTCCTCCATTCCGGCCAGTGGACGTTTGGAACGAGGGCGCACGGTTTGCAGCGCCCCGCGTTGCTGAGGCGCGGGACTGCAGAGATTCTAACTAAGAACGTGTGCTGGAGCCAGCTCTCACTGCGACCAGACTCAAAAACTACGGTGGAGGCTTAGACCACACCCCAAGGTGCCTCCAGTTTTTCAGTAATGCTCCCAATGAAGGGGTAATGGGCCTGGGCCAAGAGCATCAAGTCTGTTTGGAAGGAGAAGCTGCCGTGTCTTTCTGTGGGTCCACCAGACTCCAGACTCTCAACAGAGAAAGCCAGATAGATCCTGGTGGCCTTGTAGGCCACCAGACACACAATGATTTAAGGGGCATCATGGCGACTTGCAGCTAGGTAGGCAGGTAGGTCTAAGGGATATAGTGGCCATGACAGGTAGGTGTGTGTGTGTGTGTGTGTGTGTGTGTGTGTGTGTGTGTGTCGGGGGAGGGGAGAGTGGGGTCTTTTCACCTCTTTGGGGGAGTTTCTAGATAATTTTGTTCACTCAAGAGTCCGGCAAGGCTGTCCTACCCTCATTTAGCTCAAAACAGAACTCCGGGGCTCTCAGCTGAAGTCTTCTATCAGAAAACATTATCCGACAGCATTTTCCCCTTTCTGGTCTAAATAAAAAGGAAGGTCTTAACTTTAACATAGTTAAATTATATACAACAAAACAGGTATCAAGTAGAAATTACAGTTAAAATATCCAGTCCATTTGTATTTGGCAAAGCTCAGAGAAAATATTGTTATCTATTTTATCTTTGTGAGTCTAAAGTTTCATATCTAATTTACCTTTTTGTCATACTTTTGTGGTTCTTTTTTTGTCTTTTGTTTTACAAGATAGGGTTTCTCTGTAGCTTTGGAACTGTCCTGAAACTCACTCTGTAGACCAGGATGGCCTTGAACTCACAGAAATCTATCTGCCTGTCTCTGCCTCCCGAGTAAGGGGATTAAAGGCACGTGCCACCACCACCTGGCTAATATATATTTATTTATTTATCATGGACAGTATACTGTCAGCAATTAAGGCAAGGGAAGTTTCTTTGCCCACATAACTAGCTTTTGCCGTAAAGAAAGCAAACTCCATGCAAAGTTTCTTTGATATCTGTTGTCTTCTTTTGAAGTAAATGGGTCTTGTCAGGAGCAGACATGTCTCACTGTCATGAAAAGCCTTAGGTTATTAAACATATTAAATGCCATGTTCTATAGGTCTTTGAAGTGTTTGAAGATCATCTATCAATCTGTCTAT
>NC_022014.1:79489820-79492654 GCF_000317375.1 Microtus ochrogaster
GGGTCAGCCCCACCTGGTATGGGGAATTTCTTACCCTGAACAAGGCACAGGGGAGGAGAGCCACCCAATCACCGCCAATCTCCAAGGCTAGTTTGGTAAGGGTCTCTTCTAGGGTCCGAGTTATTCTCTCAACCTGTCCTGAACTCTGAGGGCAGAAAGCACAATGTAATTTCCATCAGCCCCCAGTGATGGGGAAGTTCAACAGTCACATCTGGTTAGGGTGTGGCCGCCTGGAGCCCAGGCAGAAAAACCGGAAGATGCAGGCGCGCTTGCCCTCCCCCCACTTCGGATTTCGGACCTCCCACTCTGGTAGCGTGAGTTCCCCCTTTTTCAATTATTAAAAATATAACTGTTCTTGAGATGGTCTGGTTATTTATCATACGGACCGAATACGTCCACACCCCAGTGCAGTGGCTACTCCCCAGCTTACCTGTGAGACGAAGGCAGGGCCATTGTCTGACCCTATCATGTGTGGGAAGCCAAACCTGGGAAGGATCTCTTCAAGTAACTTCTTAGCCACCACATAGGCAGTCTCGTGTTTGGTAGGATAAGCCTCAGTCCTGAGTCTGTAGTGTCTGTAAAGACTAATAAATATTTATATCCATATTTACTTGGTTTGACTTCTGTGAAGTCCACTTCCTAGTACGTACCTGGGGGAGTTCCTCTTATTCGGACCCCCCCCTCCCTGTGTTTTATAGGAGTTTACCAGTTGGTACACTTTGAGGTCTCTTACAATCTTATCAGTAAGACAGTTTGCTTGTAGAATCTTTAGTGGAGATCCAGAGATCAGTTCTCGAAGTTTCTGAGTTCCCAAGTGGGAGGTTCAGTGGATTCTCTGGAGTAGGTGCTTCCCTAACAGTCTTGGAAGGAGCATCTTTCCTGTTGGGAGTCTCCACCATTTATCTTTTTTATAGGCTCCCTCTATTTGGGCAGCTCAGGTTTCTTCATCCGAATTAGAATTCGGCTAGAGAGGCAAGCTACGAGGACCTGGATCAATTAGTATGGGCAGAGTCACTGTAGTCGCTGGGCCCTTTGCTTTTTGGTCTGCTAGATTGTCTGATGTCCTGGGCAGTGCATTACTGCCAGCTTCTCGGGAAGCCAGAGTGCTTCTAGCAATTCTAATATTTCCTGTTTATTTTTGATAGACTTTCCCTCTGCAGTGGAAAGAGCAGCCCCCTTTCCATGTAGATCGCCCCATGGATGTGCAAGGTGGCAATGCGTACCTGCTGTCCGTGTAGACGTTGATTCTCTTGTCTTTTCCTAGCTGCAAGGCCCTTGTTAATGCTATCAGTTCGGCCTTCGGGGCCGAGGTGCCCGAGGGCAGGGCCTCCGCCCAGATTACCGTGTGGGCTGTTGTCCCTGCACCCTCAGCATACCTGTGCCCATTTTGCACGAAACTGCTCCCATCTGTGAAGGGAGTTTCTTCGGTGAAATGGATCAGCGCTCTCATTTTAGTGAGCAGGTCGCGCCCCAGAAAAGGGTATGGACACTCAGGAATGACTAAGAATGAGTGGGTTACGCGTCCCACTCCCAAGTCCACCGTCTTTGGGTAGTTCATTTATAAGGTTTGGTGCCCGTCGCACCTTGCACCCAGGTCTATTTCCCTGACGGGGCCCTCGGGTGTCAAAAGTACTGAACTTTCTGCCCCTGTATCCACCATGAATTAGATAGGTTTTCCCTCCACTCTTAGGGTTACCCCTAGGCTTGGGGAGAGGGGGCTGAGCCCCATCTCCCCTAGTCACTGTCTTCTTCCAAAGCAGCAAGGATGGGAGTTGACTTTTTTCCCAATCCTGCCAATGCCTCTTTTTTTTTTTTTTTAGTTTTTCGAGACAGGGTTTCTCTGTAGCTTTGGAGCCTGTCCTGGCACTAGCTCTTGTAGACCAGGCTGGCCTAGAACTCACAGAGATCTGCCTGCCTCTGCCTCCCGAGTGCTGGGATTAAAGGCGTGCGCCACCACAGCCCGGCGTATGCGCCAGCACTGCCCGGCATATGCGCCACCACCGCCCAGCCCAACGCCTCTTTTGTTCCTTTTTTGGGGGGCACTCTCTGGCCCAATATCCAGTCCTTTTTCCTTGCAATACCTGCACTGATTCTTTCCTAGCTTAGGCTGGAATTGTAGGCCTCCCTCCTGTCCCCCTGCCTCAGTGACAAGGAGTCCATTTCCATTTGAGCTTGCTGCCTATCCAATATTTTGGTTAGGTTCCTCTCTTGTCTTTTGCCCCTCTTCTCCTCTCTTTCTCGACGTTCTCTTTCCCTTCTCTCTTCTTTCTGGTCCTCTGTTTCTCTCTTATTGTAAACCTTTTCCGCCACAGCCACTAAGTCTCTTAGGCCCCTCTCTCCTAGTCTTTCTAATGACTGTAATTTTCTCTTAATGTCTGGTGCTGCTTGACTGACATAGGCTAAGCTAACGGCCTGCTGTGCTTCCCTAGACTCCAGGTCGCAGGGGGAGTATTGTTTGAAAGCCCCCATCAACCTCTCCAGGTATGCAGCCGGGCTCTCATCCCTTCCCTGCCTTACATCATAAATATTTGCCATATTAGTAGGCCTGTGTGCGGCGGCCTTGAAACCAGCTAATAGAGCCTGGTGGTAGATACGGAGACTCTCCTTACCTTCTGCTGTGTTGGGGTCCCAGTTAGAACGGGTTGGTGGGAAGGCTTCTGCGGCTAGCAGAGGGTCCGCTAGAGGGGTGCCTGTATGTCCTGAGACCAGCTTTCGGGTGTTCTCTAAGATTCTGCTTCCCTCCTCTATCATAAAGAGAACCCCCAACAACTGCTGGCAAACGTCCCACATAGGGGCATGGGTAAAAAGAAAGTGTCCAGGCCGGGCGGTGGTGG
>NC_022014.1:79493589-79495338 GCF_000317375.1 Microtus ochrogaster
TCTTGTAGACCAGGCTGGCCTCGAACTCACAGAGATCCGCCTGCCTCTGCCTCCCAAGTGCTGGGATTAAAGGCGTGTGCCACCACCGCCCGGCTCCACCTCTTCTTCTTGACAATCACACTGTTTGTTGCTGGCGGTATCCTGGACGTCCCGTCAGTGAGCAAGAGTTAAATCTAGGGGTGTTGATGAGGTATTCCCCATTGCTGAAGAGAAGAGTTGAAGATATAAGTCAAGAGAGAAAGAAAACAAAGCAGCAAACACAAAAAGACTTTGACAATTTCCCAGGACAAAACACAAGGTGGCACTTCCTCCCATGGTGGAGGGAGATACCCAAACACACTCCTAATGGGCCATTGAATGCACAGGAATGGCTCCTGATTGCTTCCTGAAGGCGGTTTCGAAAACCAAAACAAAACAAAATTTATCTATTTGTTTATCTATTTCTATGTGCATTGGTGTTTTACCTGCAAATAAGTCTGTGTGAGGGTGTCAGGTTGCCCTGGAACTGAAATTACAGACAGTTGTGAGCTGCCCTGTGACTGCTGGGAATTGAACTTGGGTCCTCTGGAAGAGCAGCCACTGCTCTTAACCCTGGTATGGGACAATGGCCTATATTCTGTCAATTATATTTTAAATAAAAGCTGATTGGCCAGTAGATATAGGCGGGACAACCAGACAGGAAGTAGAGGTGGGTCAAGGAGAACAGAAGAATTCTAGGAAGAAGGAAGTCCTAGTCTGTAGCCCTGACTTAGCCACAGCAGAAGCAAGATGTGACTACACCACTGAAAAAGGTACTGAGCCATGTGGCTAACATAGACAAGAATAATGGGCTCTATAAGTTATAAGAGTTAATAAGAAGCCTGAGCTAATGGGCCAATCAGTTTATAACTAATGTAGACCTCTGTGTGATTTCTTTGGGACTTAATGATTGTGGGAACCAGGCAGGACAGAAAACTCAGTCAACACTTGGCCTTTTTCCTTTGCAGCTCTTAATATTCTTTCTTTATTCTGTATGTTTAGTGTTTTGATTATTATATGTTGAGGGGACTTTTTTTTTGGATCCAATCTGCTTGGTGTTCTACAAGCTTCTTGTATCTTCATAGGCACATCTTTCTTTAGGCTGGGAAAGTTTTCTTCTTTGATCTTGTTAAATATATTTCCTGTGCTTTTGAGTTGGACTTCTCCTTCTGCTATCCCTATTATTCTTATGTTTGGTCTTTTCATGGTGTCCCATATTTCCTGGATATTTTGGGTTAAACTTTTGTTAGATTTAATGTTTTCTTTGACTGATGAGTCTATTTCCTCTACTGTATCTTCAGTGCTTGAGATTCTCTCTTCCATCTCTTGTATTCTGCTGTTTATGCTTGTGTTTGTGGTTCCTGATCGTTTTCTCATGATTTCTGTTTTTATAACGCCCTCGGCTTGTGATTTCTTTATTGTCTCTATTTCAGTTTTCAAGTCTTGAATAGTTTCTTTCATATGTTTAATTTTTCTTGGTTTTCTTTAAGGGACTTGCAATGTCTTCCAATTTTTTTGTCTTTCCCTCTATTTCTTTGAGGGAATTTCTCATTTCCTCTTTAAGAGTTTTAAACATTCTCCTGAAGTTATTGTTTAGGTAATTTTCTTCTGCTTCATCTGTATTTGGTTATTCAAGTCTTACTGTTGTAGGGTCTCTAGATTTTACTGGTGTCGTGTTGCTCTTTGTGGTGTTGTGTGTGTTCTTACCTTGTCTACTTATTTTTTTCTCTA